>NC_092147.1:451154-751154 GCF_045791955.1 Oncorhynchus clarkii lewisi
TGTCCCCACGCACTCTCATTTGTTGACTTCTGTAACCGAAAAAGCCTTGGTTTCATGCATGTTAACATCAGAAGCCTCCTCCCTTTGTTTTACTCACTGCTTTAGCACACTCCACCAACCCTGATGTCCTTGCCGTGTCTGAATCCTGGCTTAGGAAGTCCACTAAATTCTGAGATTTCCATACCCAACTACAACATTTTATGTCAAGATATAACTGCCAAAGGGGAAAGAGTTGCAATCTACTCCAGAGATCACCTGCAGAGTTCTGTCATACTTTCCAGGTCTATGCCCAAACAGTTCGAGCTTCTAATTTTAAAAATTAATCTCTCCAGAAATAAGTCCCTCACTGTTGCTGCCTGTTATTTGAATTGATTGCCCCCCATCTATCTTCAGAGTTTGTTCTGTTAGGTGACCTAAACTGGGATATGCTTAACACCCCAGCAGTCCTACAATCTAAGCTAGATGCCCTCAATCTCACACAAATTATCAAGGAACCCAACAGGTACAACCCCAAATCTGTAAACATGGGCACACTCTTAGATATTATCCTGCCCAACTTGCCCTCCAAATACACCTCTGCTGTTTTCAATCAGGATCTCAGTGATCACTGCCTCATTGCCTGCATCCGCTATGGGTCCGCAGTCAAACGACCACCCCTCATCACTATCAAATGCTCCCTAAAACACTTCTGCAAGCAGGCCTTTCTAATCGACCTGGCCTGGGTATCCTCATCCCGTCAGTCGAGGATGCCTGGTCGTTCTTAAAAAGTAATTTCCTCACCATCTTAAATAAACATGCCCCATTCAAAAAATGTAGAACTAAGAACAGATATAGACCTTGGTTCACTCCAGACCCGACTGCCCTTGACCAGCACAAAAACATCCTGTGGCATTCTGCATTAGCATCGAATAGCCCTCGCGACATGCAACTTTTCAGGGAAGCCAGGAACCAATACACTCAGTCAGTCAGGAAAGCAAAGGCTAGCTTTTTCAAACAAATTTGCATCCTGTAGCTCTAACTCCAAAAAGTTTTGGGACAGTAAAGTCCATGGAGAATAAGAGCACCTCCTCCCAGCTGTCCACTGCACTGAGGCTAGGAAACACCATCACCACTGATAAGAATTTCAATAAGCATTTCTCTACGGCCATGCCTTCCTCCTGGCTACCCAAACCCCGGCCAACAGCTCAGCTCAGCACCCCACCCAACAAAGGTGGAATAAATAAATAAATAAAATCTTTCACCCGAGTATAAGGGACAGGTGGGGACGGACAGTTAGAATAATGAGGGCTGCTGTGGTACAGCGACAGAGGAGACCTCTGAAAACACACTGGTCAAGTGGGCCATGGTCAAAAGTAGTGTATAAGCAATAGAGTGCCATGTTGGATGCATTCAAAGGGTTAAGAAGCTGCATGGTATTTACCAGTGACGTTAATTGGGATGACGCAGGATGTGATGACTTGTGAGTCGCTCTTCATCCTCTCCTGAGGTGTGGGCAGTGGGAGAACTCTGGACCAGTTAGTCTGCTTGTCCAGCGTGGAGGGAACGTTAGGAACAGGGTGCCGAGGTCGTTGGCCGAGACTGTCAGAGGGAGGAGCAGCCTGGAACAGTAAGTGGTGGTAAAGGTTAGGGGTTGGGTTATGGTTAAGGTCAGGTTAATGGAGCTGGGTTACAGCAGAGTTACATGCAGATGGTTAGGGTTATTGTCATTGATCCATAAGTGATTTAATTTTAAAAAACATCACAATTAGAAGTATCCTACAACATGCACAAAGACAACATTTAAACTATCTATAAAAAAAAATGTAAACTTCATGCAGGGCCAAAACCTGAGACAGAACTATCACACAAACACATTTATTGATCACAACACATTGGAAGACAGTTCTTCCACAATCAGAACACTACAGATCAAGAATCAATAGGATAGAAGATAGAGAGACATGTACTGTATGTAACTGATATGCAGTACCAGCCAAAAGTTTGGACACACCTACTCATTCAAGGGTTTTTATTTTTACTATTTTCTACATTGTAAAATAATAGTTTAGACATCAAAACTATGAAATTACACATATGGAATCATGTAGTAACCAAAAATGTGTTAAATCAAAATATATTTTAGATACTTCAAAGTAGCCACCCTTTGCCTTGATGACAGCTTTGCTTACTCTTGGCATTCTCTCAACTAGCTTCATGAGGTAGTCACCTGGAATGCATTTCAATAAACAGGTGTGCTTTTAAGTGTATATTTGTGGAATTTCTCTCCTTCTTAATGCATTCAGTTGTGTTGTGACAAGGTAGGGGTGGTATGGCAAGGTAGGGGTGGTATACAGAGATAGACCTATTTGGTAAAAGACCAAGTCCATATTATGGTAAGAACAGCTCAAATAAGCAAAGAGAAACGATAGTCCATTGTTACTTTAAGACATGAAGGTCAGTCAATCTGGAAAATGTAAAAGAACTTTGAACATTTCTTCAAGTGCAGTCACAAAAACCATCAAGCTCAAGGATGAAACTCGCTCTCATAACAACTGCCACAGGAAATGAAGACCGAGAGTTACCTCTCCTGCAGAGGATAACTTCATTAGAGTTACCCGCCTCAGAAATTTGATCAGATGGTTTGTATGAGTTGGACCGCAGAGTGAAGGAAAAGCAGCCAACAAGTGCTTAGCATATGTGGGAACTACTTCAAGATTGTTGGAAAAGCATTCCAGGTGAAGCTGGTTGAGAGAATGCCAAGCCTATGCAAAACTGTCATCAAGGCAAAGGGCAAACTTTGTAGATTCTTCAATCTAAAATATATTTTGATTTGTTTAACCATTTTTTGGTTACTATGTGTTATTTCAGTTGTTGTATTCTATAATGTAGAAACAGTAAAAATAAAGAAAAACACTTAAATAAATAGGTGTCCAAACTTTTGATTGGTACTGTATATACAGTGCACTCGGAAAGTATTCAGACCTAGACTTTTTCCACATTTTGTTGCGTTACAGCATTATTCTAAAATTAATTTTTAAAAAAAATCTCAACAATCCACACACAATACCCCATAATGAGAAAGAAAAAAAGTTTAACATCTGCTAAATATGTGTATGCGACAAATACAATTTTATTTTGATTTGAAGTACAAGTACAGTACCATGGTCAAAGAGAGAGAGAGGAGACATGAATGAGTAGTGCTGAGGGTAGGTGGGTCACCAGAGGAATCCCAGACATACATGTTTATATGTGATCATGTAATAGTGGAACAGAGTTAAGAACGTCTTGTAAGGTCACGCCACAGCTAGCTTGAAATGTTGCGGATGGAGACATCCAAATTGGTACCACTACTCCCTACTCCGTCCCGCTCTGCTCCACTCCCCGTAACGTGCTGCGCCACTCCCTACTCCGTTCTCCCCATTCCATACCACTCTCCTCCCCTCTCCATACTATACCACTCTCCTCTCCTCCCCATACTATATCACTCTCCTCTCCTCCCCATTCCATACCACTCTCCTCCCCTCTCCATACTATACCACTCTCCTCCCCTCTCCATACTATACCACTCTCCTCCCCTCTCCATACTATACCACTCTCCTCCCCTCTCCATACTATACCACTCTCCATACCACTCTCCTCCCCTCTCCATACTATACCACTCTCCTCCCCTCTCCATACTATACCACTCTCCTCCCCTCTCCATACTATACCACTCTCCTCCCCTCTCCATTCTATACCACTCTCCTGCCCTCTCCATACTATACCACTCTAATCACCTCTCCATACTATACCACTCTAATCCCCTCTCCATACCACTCTCCTCCCCTCCCCTCCCCGTAACGTGCTGCGCCACTCCCTACTCCGTTCTCCCCATTCCATACCACTCTCCTCCCCTCTCCATACCACTCTCCTCCCCTCTCCATACTATACCACTCTCCTCCCCTCTCCATACCACTCTCCTCCCCTCTCCATACTATACCAATCTCCTCCCCTCTCCATACTATACCACTCTCCTCCCCTCTCCATACTATACCACTCTCCATACCACTCTCCTCCCCTCTCCATACTATACCACTCTCCATACTATACCACTCTCCTCCCCTCTCCATTCTATACCACTCTCCTGCCCTCTCCATACTATACCACTCTAATCCCCTCTCCATACCACTCTCCTCCCCTCCCCGTAACGTGCTGCGCCACTCCCTACTCCGTTCTCCCCATTCCATACAACTCTCCTCCCCTCTCCATACTATACCACTCTCCTCTCCTCCCCATTCCATACCACTCTCCTCCCATCTCCATACCACTCTCCTCCCCTCTCCATACTATACCACTCTCCTCCCCTCTCCATACTATACCACTCTCCTCCCCTCTCCATACTATACCACTCTCCTCCCCTCTCCATACTATACCACTCTCCTCCCCTCTCCATACTATACCACTCTCCTCCCCTCTCCATACTATACCACTCTCCTCCCCTCTCCATACTATACCACTCTCCTCCCCTCTCCATACTATACCACTCTCCTCCCTTCTCCATACTATACCACTCTCCTCCCCTCTCCATACCACTCTCCTCCCCTCCCCGTAACGTGCTGCACCACTCCCTACTCCGTTCTCCCCATTCCATACCACTCTCCTCCCCTCTCCATACTATACCACTCTCCTCCCCTCTCCATACTATACCACTCTCCTCCCTTCTCCATACTATACCACTCTCCTCCCCTCTCCATACTATACCACTTTCCTCCCCTCTCCATACCACTCTCCTCCCCTCTCCATACTATACCACTCTCCTCCCCTCTCCATACTATACAACTCTCCTGCACCCTCTCCATACTATACCACTCTCCTCCCCTCTCCATACTATACCACTCTCCTCCCCTCTCCATACTATACCACTCTCCTCCCCTCTCCATACTATACCACTCTCCATACTATACCACTCTCCATACCACTCTCCATACTATACCACTCTCCATACCACTCTCCATACTATACCACTCTCCCCCCCTATCCATACTATACCACTCTCCTCCCCTCTCCATACCACTCTCCATACCACTCTCCTCCCCTCTCCATACCACTCTCCATACCACTCTCCTCCCCTCTCCATACTATACCACTCTCCTCCCCTCTCCATACCACTCTCCATACCACTCTCCTCCCCTCTCCATACTATACCACTCTCCTCTACTCCCCATTCCATACCACTCTCCTCTCCTCCCCATACCACTCTCCTCCCCTCTCCATACTATACCACTCTCCTCCCCTCTCCATACTATACCACTCTCCTCCCCTCTCCATACTATACCACTCTCCTCCCCTCTCCATACTATACCACTCTCCTCCCCTCTCCATACCACTCTCCATACCACTCTCCTCCCCTCTCCATACTATACCACTCTCCTCCCCTCTCCATACCACTCTCCTCCCCTCTCCATACCACTCTCCTCCCCTCTCCATACCACTCTCCTCTCCTCCCCATTCTATACCACTCTCCTCTCCTCCCCATTCTATACCACTCTCCTCTCCTCCCCATTCTATACCACTCTCCTCCCCTCTCCATACTATACCACTCTCCTCCCCTCTCCATACCACTCTCCATACCACTCTCCTCCCCTCTCCATACCACTCTCCTCCCCTCTCCATACCACTCTCCTCTCCTCCCCATTCTATACCACTCTCCTCTCCTCCCCATTCTATACCACTCTCCTCCCCTCTCCATACTATACCACTCTCCTCCCCTCTCCATACCACTCTCCTCTCCTCCCCATTCTATACCACTCTCCTCCCCTCTCCATACTATACCACTCTCCTCCCCTCTCCATACTATACCACTCTCCTCTCCATTCTATACCACTCTCCTCTCCATTCTATACCTCTCCTCCCCTCTCCATACTATACCACTCTCCTCCCCTCTCCATACCCCTCTCCTCTCCTCCCCATTCTATACCACTCTCCTCCCCTCTCCATACTATACCACTCTCCTCCCCTCTCCATACTATACCACTCTCCTCCCCTCTCCATACTATACCACTCTCCTCCCCTCTCCATACTATAACCACTCTCCTCCCCTCTCCATACCACTCTCCATACCACTCTCCTCCCCTCTCCATACTATACCACTCTCCTCCCCTCTCCATACCACTCTCCATACCACTCTCCTCCCCTCTCCATACTATACCACTCTCCTCCCCTCTCCATACCACTCTCCATACCACTCTCCTCCCCTCTCCATACTATACCACTCTCCTCCCCTCTCCATACCACTCTCCTCTCCTCCCCATTCCATAACACTCTCCTCCCCTCTCCATACTATACCACCCTCCTCCCCTCTCCATACTATACCACTCTCCTCCCCTCTCCATACTATACCACTCTCCTCCCCTCTCCATACTATACCACTCTCCTCCCCTCTCCATACTATACCACTCTCCTCCCCTCTCCATACTATACCACTCTCCTCCCCTCTCCATACTATACCACTCTCCATACCACTCTCCATACTATACCACTATCCATACCACTCTCCATACTATACCACTCTCCTCCCCTCTCCATACTATACCACTCTCCTCCCCTCTCCATACCACTCTCCTCCCCTCTCCATACTATACCACTCTCCTCCCCTCTCCATACCACTCTCCATACCACTCTCCTCCCCTCTCCATACTATACCACTCTCCTCCCCTCTCCATACCACTCTCCTCTCCTCCCCATTCCATAACACTCTCCTCCCCTCTCCATACTATACCACTCTCCTCCCCTCTCCATACTATACCACTCTCCTCCCCTCTCCATACCACTCTCCTCCCCTCTCCATACCACTCTCCTCTCCTCCCCATTCTATACCACTCTCCTCCCCTCTCCATACTATACCACTCTCCTCCCCTCTCCATACTATACCACTCTCCTCTCCATACTATACCACTCTCCTCTCCATACTATACCACTCTCCTCCCCTCTCCATACTATACCACTCTCCTCCCCTCTCCATACTATACCACTCTCCTCCCCTCTCCATACTATACCACTCTCCTCCCCTCTCCATACTATACCACTCTCCTCCACTCTCCATACTATACCACTATCCATACCACTCTCCATACTATACCACTCTCCTCCCCTCTCCATACTATACCACTCTCCTCCCCTCTCCATACCACTCTCCATACCACTCTCCTCCCCTCTCCATACTATACCACTCTCCATACCACTCTCCTCCCCTCTCCATACTATACCACTCTCCTCCCCTCTCCATACTATACCACTCTCCTCCCCTCTCCATACTATACCACTCTCCTCTCCATTCTATACCACTCTCCTCTCCATTCTATACCACTCTCCTCTCCATTCTATACCTCTCCTCCCCTCTCCATACTATACCACTCTCCTCCCCTCTCCATACCCCTCTCCTCTCCTCCCCATTCTATACCACTCTCCTCTCCTCCCCATTCTATACCACTCTCCTCTCCTCCCCATTCTATACCACTCTCCTCCCCTCTCCATACTATACCACTCTCCTCCCCTCTCCATACTATACCACTCTCCTCCCCTCTCCATACTATACCACTCTCCTCTCCTCTCCATACTATACCACTCTCCTCCCCTCTCCATACTATACCACTCTCCTCCCCTCTCCATACTATACCACTCTCCTCCCCTCTCCATACTATACCACTCTCCTCCCCTCTCCATACTATACCACTCTCCTCCCCTCTCCATACTATACCACTCTCCATACCACTCTCCATACTATACCACTATCCATACCACTCTCCATACTATACCACTATCCATACCACTCTCCATACTATACCACTCTCCTCCCCTCTCCATACTATACCACTCTCCTCCCCTCTCCATACTATACCACTCTCCTCCCCTCTCCATACTATACCACTCTCCTCCCCTCTCCATACTATACCACTCTCCATACCACTCTCCATACTATACCACTCTCCATACCACTCTCCATACTATACCACTATCCATACCACTCTCCATACTATACCACTCTCCTCCCCTCTCCATACTATACCACTCTCCTCCCCTCTCCATACCACTCTCCATACCACTCTCCTCCCCTCTCCATACTATACCACTCTCCTCCCCTCTCCATACCACTCTCCATACCACTCTCCTCCCCTCTCCATACTATACCACTCTCCTCCCCTCTCCATACCACTCTCCTCTCCTCCCCATTCCATAACACTCTCCTCCCCTCTCCATACTATACCACTCTCCTCCCCTCTCCATACTATACCACTCTCCTCCCCTCTCCATACCACTCTCCTCCCCTCTCCATACCACTCTCCTCTCCTCCCCATACCACTCTCCTCTCCTCCCCATTCTATACCACTCTCCTCCCCTCTCCATACTATACCACTCTCCTCCCCTCTCCATACCACTCTCCACCCCTCTCCATACTATACCACTCTCCTCCCCTCTCCATACTATACCACTCTCCTCCCCTCTCCATACCACTCTCCTCTCCTCCCCAGTCCATACTATACCACTCTCCTCCGCAGTCCATACTATACCACTCTCCTCCCCTCTCCATACTATACCACTCTCCTCCCCTCTCCATACCACTCTCCTCTCCTCCCCATTCTATACCACTCTCCTCCCCTCTCCATACTATACCACTCTCCTCCCATCTCCATACCACTCTCCTCTCCTCCCCATTCTATACCACTCTCCTCCCCTCCCCATTCTATACCACTCTCCTCCCCTCTCCATACTATACCACTCTCCTCCCCTCTCCATACTATACCACTCTCCTCTCCATTCTATACCTCTCCTCCCCTCTCCATACTATACCACTCTCCTCCCCTCTCCATACCCCTCTCCTCTCCATTCTATACCACTCTCCTCCCCTCTCCATACTATACCACTCTCCTCCCCTCTCCATACTATACCACTCTCCTCCCCTCTCCATACTATACCACTCTCCTCCCCTCTCCATACTATACCACTCTCCTCCCCTCTCCATACTATACCACTCTCCTCTCCTCCCCATTCTATACCACTCTCCTCCCCTCCCCATACTATACCACTCTCCTCCCCTCTCCATACCATACCACTCTCCTCCCCTCTCCATACCATACCACTCTCCTCCCCATACCACTCTCCTGCCCTCTCCATACTATACCACTCTCCTCCTCTCTCCATACTATACCACTCGTTTCCCCCTCTTTCTGGCTGCCCTCACCTTCCCTTCTAAGTTCCAGTTTGTTAATTTGTCATGTACACAGTGCAATGAAATGCTGACTGGCAGATTAATCTCTTGACAATGCAACAACAATAGAGCACATATTTAGCTGAGTGAAAAACTGTAATGCAAATAAAAGCCCAATGAATTAATTTCACAGATTTAATAATGGGCAGCTTTTTTTAAATGACAAATAGTTGCATAGTCTATGAAAATAACAGCCAAGCATATTTACCTGTAGAACGGGTTATAAGACCTCTATGACGCAATTCATTTAGTCAGTTCTACCACCTCAACACTGCCCATTTTAAACGGGGTTAAATATCAAGTTGTTGAAAAGTTCAGCTTCCTTCCATAGGAAGCTTTGTAGTTCAGCTTCCGTCCATAGGGGGCACCGTGCTGATGTCAGAAGAGAGGCACTTCAGTCAGAAAAGCTTTCTGGGACGTGAGAGGTCCACGACGTCTCCTCCAATCACATCTGGTACCATGTCACTCCAGGGGCATTTTGCAGTGTGCCTGCTACTGCCTAGCACAGTTTATTGGATTGTTTATTTTAGTCATACAAATGTGTCAGTAAAACATTTGTTTTAAATACTGCATAGTGTGGTTATGGAAACTCAAAACAGACTTTACATTTTTGTAAATGAATAAAAAATGTTTACCATCAAAAGGTTTGGAGCTGGACCAAAAACACTGGGTCAGACTACTCTCTGGGTCAGACTACTCTCTGGGTCAGACTACTCTCTGGGTCAGACTACTCTCTGGGTCAGACTACTCTCTGGGTCAGACTACTCTCTGGGTCAGACTACTCTCTGGCTTTCTGCTTCCCCAAACTTCAATATGGTAACTAAACTAAACGTCAGAAATGTTTTCTTTGCTTCTCTCCGTGGAGCTTGGCAATGCTGAAAACAAACCCTTTTCTTCTGGCATCCAAGCTGAAAGAAACACTATTTCTGAATGAATTAATCTGGTTAAAGAGCTCTTACCTTCAGGTCCTAACAGAGAGGTCCACATGGGTTCAACTGGTTCCCATCCTCCTCTACCCTCTCATTCTTACCCTCCACTACCCCCATGCCCAAGTTAGGGCAGCTCTCTCCTCTGGGTGTCAGTTCCCAGCAGATTTAAGAGGCCACAAAATGCCACAAAAGGAACCGTCTCCTTGGAAACATTCCCCAAATAGGAAAACAAATCAAAGAGAACATTTACAGTGGATTTGTTTTTACAACAATAAGGGCAGAGAGAGAGCGAGTGAGACACAGCGAGACAGAGCGAGATAGCGGGAGACAGCGAGAGAGCGGGAGACAGTGAGACAGCGTGAGACAGCGCGAGAGAGAGCGCGAGACAGCGAGAGACAGTGAGGCAGCGCGAGACAGTGAGACAGCACAAGACAGCGAGAGACAGGCAGACAAGAAAAAGTTTTGTTTTCTTTGGTACTCTCTGGTAGGGCGGGGGGTTCTGGGTAACCGCAGTACTGAGGCATGATGGGTAATCACAGAGAGAACGCAGTCATTATGGAACCCAGTCATTATGTAACCCCAGGCTGCTGGGACTAACAGGTTGGAACCCTCGTATGCGACACACACATTCCAAACATACTGCAGCTCAGATGTCAAATGACTATTATTCTACAACCTGTATCTGACTTTACAGGAACTAGGAAAACAACAGTCTGCTCTGTGAACATTTAAATTGGTCCAACTGTGTAAAAGAGAAGGATTACTCAGCAGAGATTGATTTTTTACAGACGGCAGTTTATGATTCTGACCAGGTTAGAGGAAACAAACAGTATAGAAAAGGAATGTTGAAAGAACGTTTGAGAAGCATTCTAGAGTTAGAACATCACAACAGGCACAGAGAAGAGAGGAAGAGACAGGAGAGAGAAGGAGGAGAGATGAGAGGAGACATGGACCAATACCTTTCTGCTCCAGGGAGAGAAGTGGCAACATTCGGTGAGGGAGGAGGAGCGGGGGGCAGGGCTGTCAAACTACAACATGAGGATGACAAAGTGAATGAATGATGAAGAAATATAAATGGATTCAGACTCAGACATTTGAAGGGTTATTGAACCACAATACACTGGGGACAAAGGAAATCTCAGGACGGAGAGGAGCGGATATGTAGACAGAGGGTGAGACAGTCACCAGGTGTTTATGTCCTGAAAGAGAGCTAAATAAATCAGTTACATTACAGAACCGCCCAGGTACCCAGAACCTCTGATCAACTGCAGGATGAAGGATTGTGACATTTCCCAGACCCATGAATGACTGAGGAGCAGCTGAACAGGATGCAGAGTTCAAACCCATGGAACAAATGAGTAACCCTTATTTTCCTGTTACCTTGGTCTGTTCTAGCTGCTGATCGTCGAATGGTTTCCCCTGCCGCTGGAGAGGAGAAACATGCATGGAGAAATATGCATGGCACAGACATACATTCATATGTTGTCATTCACATGCATCCACTCAACAGAACTGAACAAAGAAACGCTGCATTTCAGGATGAAATAGTATACATTGTGACTTCACACATGCAGACCACTGCATCTGGAAAGGAAAAATGAAACTGATTCACAACCTTTTTTTTGTGTTTTGTTAAACATATATTTTCTTGATGAAAGTGGAACGCACAATTACAGTGCAGTCGGAAAATTTCTCCACCCTTGACTGTTTCGACGTTTTGTTACAGCCTTATTCTAAATGGATACATATACCCGTAGTATATTCACTGTCTAGGCACACTAGGTAAGACCTGGGTGGATCACCCCCTGTATTTTGGTTAGGGCACCAGGTGGTGCTAAATTAGGTAAGTAGTAGGTAGGCAGGTAAGGTAGGAGAGGGTAGGTTAGATAAGTAGTGGGTAGGCAGGTAAGGTAGGAGAGGGTAGGTTAGGTAAGTAGTGGGTAGGCAGGTCAGGTAGGAGAGGGTAAGTTAGATAAGTAGTGGATAGGCAGGTAAGGTAGGAGAGGGTAGGTTAGATAAGTAGTGGGTAGGCAGGTAAGGTAGGAGAGGGTAGGTTAGGTAAGTAGTGGGTAGGCAAGTAAGGTAGGAGAGGGTAGGTTAGGTAAATAGTGGGTAGGCAGGTCAGGTAGGAGAGGGTAGGTAATTAGTGGGTAGGCAGGTCAGGTAGGAGAGGGTAGGTAAGTAGTGGGTAGGCAGGTCAGGTAGGAGAGGGTAGGTTAGGTAAGTAGTGGGTAGGCAGGTCAGGTAGGAGAGGGTAGGTAAGTAGTGGGTAGGCAGGTAAGGTAGGAGAGGGTAGGTAAGTAGTGGGTAGGCAGGTAAGGTAGGAGAGGGTAGGTTAGATAAGTAGTGGTTAGGCAGGTAAGGTAGGAGAGGGTAGGTTAGGTAAGTAGTGGGTAGGCAGGTCAGGTAGGAGAGGGTAGGTTAGAAAAGTAGTGGTTAGGCAGGTAAGGTAGGAGAGGGTAGGTTAGGTAAGTAGTGGGTAGGCAGGTAAGGTAGGAGAGGGGGCTTTGATATTTACTTTCTTTGCTTTGTTCCGTCCAGCCCCCTTTCCCCATATTACCGTGTGACGGAATAAATTCCTAGTAAACGGTAAATTCTCTGCCTTTTGTCATCCTTACTCGCACCTACAGTCCCATACCGCTTTCACTCCACGGGGAGTTGAGTTGTAGCAGGGTGTTGCGTTCCCTCTTCCTAGAGGCGTGCGTAACACCCAGCCAAAGCCGGACTTGAACCTGATCGAACATCTTTGGAGAGACCTGAAAATAGCTGTGCAACGATGCTCTCCATCCAACCTGACGGAGTTTGAGAGGATCTACAGGTGTGCAAAGCCTGTAGAGTCATACCCAAAAAGACTTGAGGCTGTAATCGCTGCCAAAGGTGCTTCAACATAGTACTGAATAAAGGGTCTGAATACTTAAGTAAACGCGATATAAAAAATATAATTTAAAGCGACAAAAAATATAAAACTGGAAAGTGCCCTCAAGACTGACAGGTTCTTACCACAGACACGTCGATGGAGAACCAAAGAAAGTAGAGAACTTCAAGTGATGTATGTACATATTACCTTGACTGACCTGTACCCCTGCACATTGACTCGGTACCGACACCCCCTGTATATAGCGTCGTTATTACTATTTTATTGTGTTACTACATAAAACGTATATATATATATATATATATATATATATTTAAAAAAAAGTTAATATTTTCTTAACTCTTATTTTTCCTAGAACTGCATCTCAGCGGCCTCCCAAATGGCTCAGAGGTCTAAGGCACTGCATCTCAGCGGCCTCCCAAGTAGCTCAGAGGTCTAAGGCACTGCATCTCAGCGGCCTCCCAAGTGGCTCAGAGGTCTAAGGCACTGCATCTCAGCGGCCTCCCAAGTGGCTCAGAGGTCTAAGGCACTGCATCTCAGTGCAATAGAATGTTACTACAGACCCGGGTTCATTCCCAGGCTGTTCCCAGGGAGTCCCATAATTGGCCCAGGAGGAAGGAATGACTCCACCTTTGCCTCTCCTGAGCCCGTTGGGGAGTTGCAGCAATGAGACGTGATCAAAATTTGGGGAGAAAGAGGGGGTACACACACAAACACCTTCATTGTTGGTTATGGGCTTATAAGTAAGTATTTCACTGTATGGTGAAATTTTGCATTTGGCACATTATGACAAATACAATTTGATTTGACAGCAGTCCCTGTGAGGATGGAACCTGGTCATCAGACTAGGAAACAGATGACTCAAAATGCTGTGGTACCTAGAGGCTTTATCATAGATATTGTCTGTAAGTATATGTCTGTTATCCATAAGTTGGTAGTTGATATGAGTGGAAGTTGTGTTACCGCAGTCAGGCTCCAGCCCCTCTGCGGTCTCCTCCTGGCAGAGTGTGGTGAGGGGTACGTGGGCATAGGGGGTGCCACAGAGACAGCGATGGTCACTTTGCGTCTTCTGCTGCTCGCTTGCTGTCTCAGCTGGTAATCTGACACACACACACACACACACACACACACACACACAATGAAAACAGCAAAACATGTGGAGAGAATTTCCAAAACACTATATCCACCAATTTTTTTCCCCGTTTGTTTTTTTTCCCATCAGAAATTATAGGTACCTTCATGTGTAAGTAAAATAGCACTATATGTACTGTACTATATCTACTGTACTAGATCTACTATACCATATCTACTATATCAACTGTACTACTATCAACTGTACTATATGTACTATACTATATCTACTGTACTATATCTACTGTCACCATACTACTGTACTATATCTACTGTCACCATGCTACTATACTATATCTACTGTACTATATCTACTGTCACCATACTACTGTACTATATCTACTGTCACCATACTACTGTGCTATATCTACTGTCACCACACTACTGCACTATATCTACTGTCACCATGCTACTATACTATATCTACTGTACTATATCTACTGTCACCATACTGCAATACTATATCAACTGTACAATATCTGTCACCACACTACTGTACTATATCTACTGTCACCATACTGCAATACTATATCAACTGTACAATATCTGTCACCACACTACTGTACTATATCTACTGTCACCATAGTATGGCGACAGTAGATATAGTACATTAGATAATACTATACTATCTAATGTACTATATCTACTGTCACCATACTACATCTACTGTACTATATCTACGGTCACCATACTGTCACCATACTACTATACTACATCTACTTTACTATCTACTGTCCCCATACTATATCTACTGTACTATATCTGTCACCATACTGCAATACTATATCGACTGTACTATATCTACTGTCACCATACTACTGTACGATATATGTCACCATACTGCTATACTATATCTACTTTACTATCTGTCACCATACTATATCTACTGTACTATATCTGTCACCATACTACTGTACTATATCTGTCACCATACTACTATACTATATCAACCGTACTATATCTACTGTCACCATACTACTGTACTATATCTACTGTCACCACACTACTGTACTATATCTACTGTCACCATACTACTGTGCTATATCTACTGTCACCACACTACTGCACTATATCTACTGTACTATATCTACTGTCACCATACTGCAATACTATATATACTGTACTATATCTACTGTCACCATATCTACTGTCACCATATCTACTATAACATCACCATACTACTGTAATATATCTGTCACCATACTACTGTGCTATATCTACTGTACTATATCTACTGTCACCACACTACTGCACTATATCTACTGTCACCATACGGCAATACTATATATACTGTACTATATCTACTGTCACCATATCTACTATAACATCACCATACTACTGTAATATATCTGTCACCATACTACTGTGCTATATCTACTGTACTATATCTACTGTCACCACACTACTGTACTATATCTACTGTCACCATACTGCAATACTATATCAACTGTACAATATCTGTCACCACACTACTGTACTATATCTACTGTCACCATAGTATGGCGACAGTAGATATAGTACATTAGATAATACTATACTATCTAATGTACTATATCTACTGTCACCATACTACATCTACTGTACTATATCTACGTCACCATACTGTCACCATACTACTATACTATATCTACTTTACTATCTACTGTCCCCATACTATATCTACTGTACTATATCTGTCACCATACTGCAATACTATATCTACTGTACTATATCTACTGTCACCATAATACTATATCGACTGTACTATATCTACTGTCACCATACTACTGTACGATATCTGTCACCATACTATATATGTCACCACACTGCTATACTATATCTACTTTACTATCTGTCACCATACTATATCTACTGTACTATATCTGTCACCATACTACTGTACTATATCTGTCACCATACTACTATACTATATCAACCGTACTATATCTACTGTCACCATACTACTGTACTATATCTACTGTCACCACACTACTGTACTATATCTACTGTCACCATACTACTGTGCTATATCTACTGTCACCACACTACTGCACTATATCTACTGTACTATATCTACTGTCACCATACTGCAATACTATATATACTGTACTATATCTACTGTCACCATATCTACTGTCACCATATCTACTATAACATCACCATACTACTGTAATATATCTGTCACCATACTACTGTGCTATATCTACTGTACTATATCTACTGTCACCACACTACTGCACTATATCTACTGTCACCATACGGCAATACTATATATACTGTACTATATCTACTGTCACCATATCTACTATAACATCACCATACTACTGTAATATATCTGTCACCATACTACTGTGCTATATCTACTGTCACCACACTACTGCACTATATCTACTGTACTATATCTACTGTCACCACACTACTGTACTATATCTACTGTCACCATATCTACTGTCACCATATCTACTATAACATCACCATACTACTGTACTATATCTGTCACCATACTACTGTGCTATATCTACTGTACTAAATCTACTGTACTAAATCTACTGTCACCATACTGCATCTACTGTACTATATCTACTATAACATCACCATACTACTGTACCATATCTACTGTCACCATATCTCTGTACTATATCTATCACCATACTACATCTACTGTACTATATCTACTGTCACCATACTACTGTACTGTACTACATCTACTGTACCTACTGTCACCATACTGCTGTACTATATCTATCTGGAGTGAGGTGTTTATATTGATCCACTAGATGGCACTTGTATGTTACTTCCTACAAACAGGAGATTCAAACCTTTACTGCCTGACGCAAAACGACACTGAAACACTGAAAATAAAATACATTTCACAGACAAGCAAAAGACAAAAGTACTATATCAACTGTCACCATACTACTGTACTACATATACTGTACTATATCTACTGTCACCATACTATATCTACTGTCACCATACTATATCTACTGTCACCATAATACTGTACTACATCTACTGTACTACATCTGTCACCATACTATATCTACTGTCACCATAATACTGTACAATATCTACTGTCACCATACTACTGTACTATATCTACTGTCACCATACTATATCTACTGTCACCATAATACTGTACTACATCTACTGTACTACATCTGTCACCATACTATATCTACGGTCACCATACTACTATACTATATCTACTGTACTATATCTGTCACGATACTACTATACTATATCTACTATACTATATCTACTGTGCTATATCTACGGTCACCATACTGCAATACTATTTCTACTGTGCTATATCTACGGTCACCACACTACTGTACTATATCTGTCACCATATCTACTATAACATCACCATACTACTGTACTATATCTCACCATAATACTGTGCTATATCTACTGTACTATATCTACTGTCACCATATCTACTATAACATCACCATACTACTGTACTATATCTCACCATAATACTGTGCTATATATACTGTACTATATCTACTGTCACCACACTACTGCACTATATCTACTGTACTATATCTACTGTCACCACACTACTGCACTATATCTACTGTCACTACACTACTGTACTATATCTACTGTCACCATATCTACTATAACATCACCATACTACTGTACTATATCTCACCATACCACTGTGCTATTTCTACTGTACTATATCTACTGTCACCATATCTACTGTCACCATATCTACTATAACATCACCATACTACTGTACTATATCTGTCACCATACTACTGTGCTATATCTACTGTACTAAATCTACTGTACTAAATATGTCACCATACTGCATCTACTGTACTATATCTACTATAACATCACCATACTACTGTACTATATCTACTGTCGCCATACTACTGTACTATATCTGTCACTGTACTATATCTACTGTCGCCATACTACTGTACTATATGTCACCATACTACTGTACTGTACTACATATACTGTACTACATCTACTGTACCTACTGTCACCATACTGCTGTACTATATCTATCTGGAGTGAGGTGTTTCTATTGATCCACTAGATGGCACTTGTATGTTACTTCCTACAAACAGGAGATTCAGACCTTTACTGCCTGACGCAAAACGACACGCATGAAAACCGTGTGCGTGCTAGTGCTGTTACCGTGTGCGTGCTAGTGCTGTTATCGTGTGCCCGGGTGCGTGCTAGTGCTGTTATCGTGTGCCCGGGTGCGTGCTAGTGCTGTTACCGTGTGTCCGGGTGCGTGCTAGTGCTGTTATTGTGTGCGTGCTAGTGCTGTTATCGTGTGCGTGCTAGTGCTGTTATCGTGTGCGTGCTAGTGCTGTTATCGTGTGGCCGGGTGCGTGCTAGTGCTGTTATCGTGTGCGTGCTAGTGCTGTTATCGTGTGCCCGGGTGCGTGCTAGTGCTGTTATCGTGTGCGTGCTAGTGCTGTTATCGTGTGCCCGGGTGCGTGCTAGTGCTGTTATCGTGTGCCCGGGTGCGTGCTAGTGCTGTTATCGTGTGCGTGCTAGTGCTGTTATCGTGTGCCCGGGTGCGTGCTAGTGCTGTTACCGTGTGCGTGCTAGTGCTGTTACCGTGTGTCCGGGTGCGTGCTAGTGCTGTTATCGTGTGCCCGGGTGCGTGCTAGTGCTGTTATCATGTGCGTGCTAGTGCTGTTACCGTGTGCCCGGGTGCGTGCTAGTGCTGTTATCGTGTGCGTGCTAGTGCTGTTATCGTGTGCCCGGGTGCGTGCTAGTGCTGTTATCGTGTGCGTGCTAGTGCTGTTATCATGTGCCCGGGTGCGTGCTAGTGCTGTTATCGTGTGCGTGCTAGTGCTGTTATCGTGTGCCCGGGTGCGTGCTAGTGCTGTTACCGTGTGCGTGCTAGTGCTGTTACCGTGTGTCCGGGTGCGTGCTAGTGCTGTTATCGGGTGCGTGCTAGTGCTGTTATCATGTGCGTGCTAGTGCTGTTACCGTGTGCCCGGGTGCGTGCTAGTGCTGTTACCGTGTGCGTGCTAGTGCTGTTATCGTGTGTCCGGGTGCGTGCTAGTGCTGTTACCGTGTGCCCGTGTGCCCACTACACTACTGTACTATATCTACTGTCACCATATCTACTATAACATCACCATACTACTGTACTATATCTCACCATACCACTGTGCTATATCTACTGTACTATATCTACTGTCACCACACTATCTACTGTACTATATCTACTGTCACCATATCTACTGTCACCATATCTACTATAACATCACCATACTACTGTACTATATCTGTCACCATACTACTGTGCTATATCTACTGTACTAAATCTACTGTACTAAATATGTCACCATACTGCATCTACTGTACTATATCTACTATAACATCACCATACTACTGTACTATATCTACTGTCGCCATACTACTGTACTATATCTGTCACTGTACTATATCTACTGTCGCCATACTACTGTACTATATGTCACCATACTACTGTACTGTACTACATCTACTGTACTACATCTACTGTACCTACTGTCACCATACTGCTGTACTATATCTATCTGGAGTGAGGTGTTTCTATTGATCCACTAGATGGCACTTGTATGTTACTTCCTACAAACAGGAGATTCAGACCTTGTGTGCCCGGGTGCGTGCTAGTGCTGTTATCGTGTGCCCGGGTGCGTGCTAGTGCTGTTACCGTGTGTCCGGGTGCGTGCTAGTGCTGTTATTGTGTGCGTGCTAGTGCTGTTATCGTGTGCGTGCTAGTGCTGTTATCGTGTGCGTGCTAGTGCTGTTATCGTGTGCCCGGGTGCGTGCTAGTGCTGTTATCGTGTGCGTGCTAGTGCTGTTATCGTGTGCCCGGGTGCGTGCTAGTGCTGTTATCGTGTGCCCGGGTGCGTGCTAGTGCTGTTACCGTGTGCGTGCTAGTGCTGTTACCGTGTGTCCGGGTGCGTGCTAGTGCTGTTATCGTGTGTCCGGGTGCGTGCTAGTGCTGTTATCGTGTGTCCGGGTGCGTGCTAGTGCTGTTATCGGGTGCGTGCTAGTGCTGTTATCGTGTGCCCGGGTGCGTGCTAGTGCTGTTATCGTGTGCGTGCTAGTGCTGTTATCGTGTGCCCGGTCCGGGTGCGTGCTAGTGCTGCTAGTGCTAGTGCGTGCTAGTGCTGTTACCGTGTGCTTGATATCGTGTGCGTGCTAGTGCTGTTACCGTGTGCGAGCTAGTGCTGTTACCGTGTGCGTGCTAGTGCTGTTACCGTGTGCGTGCTAGTGCTGTTACCGTGTGCGTGCTAGTGCTGTTATCGTGTGCGTGCTAGTGCTGTTACCGTGTGCGTGCTAGTGCTGTTACCGTGTGCGTGCTAGTGCTGTTATCGTGTGCCCGGGTGCGTGCTAGTGCTGTTATCGTGTGCCCGGGTGCGTGCTAGTGCTGTTACCGTGTGTCCGGGTGCGTGCTAGTGCTGTTATCGTGTGCGTGCTAGTGCTGTTATCGTGTGCCCGGGTGCGTGCTAGTGCTGTTATCGTGTGCGTGCTAGTGCTGTTATCGTGTGCCCGGTGCGTGCTAGTGCTGTTATCGTGTGCCCGGGTGCGTGCTAGTGCTGTTATCGTGTGCGTGCTAGTGCTGTTATCGTGTGCCCGGGTGCGTGCTAGTGCTGTTACCGTGTGCATGCTAGTGCTGTTACCGTGTGTCCGGGTGCGTGCTAGTGCTGTTACCGTGTGCTTGCTAGTGCTGTTACCGTGTGCGTGCTAGTGCTGTTACCGTGTGCGTGCTAGTGCTGTTATCGTGTGCCCGGGTGCGTGCTAGTGCTGGTATCGTGTGCGTGCTAGTGCTGTTACCGTGTGCGAGCTAGTGCTGTTACCGTGTGCGTGCTAGTGCTGTTACCGTGTGCATGCTAGTGCTGTTACCGTGTGCGTGCTAGTGCTGTTATCGTGTGCGTGCTAGTGCTGTTATCGTGTGCGTGCTAGTGCTGTTACCGTGTGCTTGCTAGTGCTGTTACCGTGTGCGTGCTAGTGCTGTTACCGTGTGCGTGCTAGTGCTGTTATCGTGTGCCCGGGTGCGTGCTAGTGCTGGTATCGTGTGCGTGCTAGTGCTGTTACCGTGTGCGAGCTAGTGCTGTTACCGTGTGCGTGCTAGTGCTGTTACCGTGTGCGTGCTAGTGCTGTTACCGTGTGCGTGCTAGTGCTGTTATCGTGTGCGTGCTAGTGCTGTTACCGTGTGCGTGCTAGTGCTGTTACCGTGTGCGTGCTAGTGCTGTTACCGCTGTTACCGTGTGCGTGCTAGTGCTGTTATCGTGTGCCCGGGTGCGTGCTAGTGCTGTTATCGTGTGCCCGGGTGCGTGCTAGTGCTGTTACCGTGTGTCCGGGTGCGTGCTAGTGCTGTTATCGTGTGCGTGCTAGTGCTGTTATCGTGTGCCCGGGTGCGTGCTAGTGCTGTTATCGTGTGCGTGCTAGTGCTGTTATCGTGTGCCCGGTGCGTGCTAGTGCTGTTATCGTGTGCCCGGGTGCGTGCTAGTGCTGTTATCGTGTGCGTGCTAGTGCTGTTATCGTGTGCCCGGGTGCGTGCTAGTGCTGTTACCGTGTGCATGCTAGTGCTGTTACCGTGTGTCCGGGTGCGTGCTAGTGCTGTTACCGTGTGCTTGCTAGTGCTGTTACCGTGTGCGTGCTAGTGCTGTTACCGTGTGCGTGCTAGTGCTGTTATCGTGTGCCCGGGTGCGTGCTAGTGCTGGTATCGTGTGCGTGCTAGTGCTGTTACCGTGTGCGAGCTAGTGCTGTTACCGTGTGCGTGCTAGTGCTGTTACCGTGTGCGTGCTAGTGCTGTTACCGTGTGCGTGCTAGTGCTGTTATCGTGTGCGTGCTAGTGCTGTTATCGTGTGCGTGCTAGTGCTGTTATCGTGTGCGTGCTAGTGCTGTTATCGTGTGCGTGCTAGTGCTGTTATCGTGTGCGTGCTAGTGCTGTTACCGTGTGTCCGGGTGCCTGCTAGTGCTGTTATCGTGTGCATGCTAGTGCTGTTACCGTGTGTCCGGGTGCGTGCTAGTGCTGTTACCGTGTGCTTGCTAGTGCTGTTACCGTGTGCGTGCTAGTGCTGTTACCGTGTGCGTGCTAGTGCTGTTATCGTGTGCCCGGGTGCGTGCTAGTGCTGTTATCGTGTGCCCGGGTGCGTGCTAGTGCTGTTACCGTGTGTCCGGGTGCGTGCTAGTGCTGTTATCGTGTGCGTGCTAGTGCTGTTATCGTGTGCGTGCTAGTGCTGTTATCGTGTGCGTGCTAGTGCTGTTATCGTGTGCGTGCTAGTGCTGTTATCGTGTGCGTGCTAGTGCTGTTATCGTGTGCGTGCTAGTGCTGTTATCGTGTGCCCGGGTGCGTGCTAGTGCTGTTACCGTGTGTCCAGGTGCGTGCTAGTGCTGTTATCGTGTGCGTGCTAGTGCTGTTATCGTGTGTCCGGATGCATGCTAGTGCTGTTATCGTGTGCGTGCTAGTGCTGTTATCGTATGCCCGGATGCGTGCTAGTGCTGTTATCGTGTGCGTGCTAGTGCTGTTATCGTGTGCCCGGGTGCGTGCTAGTGCTGTTATCGTATGCCCGGGTGCGTGCTAGTGCTGTTATCGTGTGCGTGCTAGTGCTGTTATCGTGTGCCCGGGTGCGTGCTAGTGCTGTTATCATGTGCGTGCTAGTGCTGTTATCGTGTGTCCGGGTGCGTGCTAGTGCTGTTATTGTGTGCGTGCTAGTGCTGTTACCGTGTGTCCGGGTGCGTGCTAGTGCTGTTATCGTGTGCCCGGGTGCGTGCTAGTGCTGTTATTGTGTGCGTGCTAGTGCTGTTATCGTGTGTCCGGATGCATGCTAGTGCTGTTATCGTGTGCGTGCTAGTGCTGTTATCGTATGCCCGGATGCGTGCTAGTGCTGTTATCGTGTGCGTGCTAGTGCTGTTATCGTGTGCCCGGGTGCGTGCTAGTGCTGTTATCGTGTGCGTGCTAGTGCTGTTACCGTGTGCGTGCTAGTGCTGCTATCGTGTGTCCGGGTGCGTGCTAGTGCTGTTATCGTGTGACCGTGTGCGTGCTAGTGCTGTTATTGTGTGCGTGCTAGTGCTGTTATCGTGTGCCCGGGTGCGTGCTAGTGCTGTTATCGTGTGCGTGCTAGTGCTGTTACCGTGTGTCCGGGTGCGTGCTAGTGCTATTACCGTGTGCGTGCTAGTGCTGTTATCGTGTGTCCGGGTGCGTGCTAGTGCTGTTACCGTGTGCCCGGGTGCGTGCTAGTGCTGTTACCGTGTGCCCGGGTGCGTGCTAGTGCTGTTACCGTGTGCCCGGGTGCGTGCTAGTGCTGTTATCGTGTGCCCGGGTGCGTGCTAGTGCTGTTATCGTGTGCGTGCTAGTGCTGTTATCGTGTGCATGCTAGTGCTGTTACCGTGTGTCCGGGTGCGTGCTAGTGCTGTCACCGTGTGCGTGCTAGTGCTGTTATCGTGTGCCCGGGTGCGTGCTAGTGCTGTTATCGTGTGCCCGGGTGCGTGCTAGTGCTGTTATCATGTGCGTGCTAGTGCTGTTACCGTGTGCCCGGGTGCGTGCTAGTGCTGTTATCGTGTGCGTGCTAGTGCTGTTACCGTGTGTCCGGGTGCGTGCTAGTGCTGTTATCGTGTGCCCGGGTGCGTGCTAGTGCTGTTATCATGTGCGTGCTAGTGCTGTTATCGTGTGCGTGCTAGTGCTGTTATCGTGTGCCCGGGTGCGTGCTAGTGCTGTTACCGTGTGTCCAGGTGCGTGCTAGTGCTGTTATCGTGTGCGTGCTAGTGCTGTTATCGTGTGTCCGGATGCATGCTAGTGCTGTTATCGTGTGCGTGCTAGTGCTGTTATCGTATGCCCGGATGCGTGCTAGTGCTGTTATCGTGTGCGTGCTAGTGCTGTTATCGTGTGCCCGGGTGCGTGCTAGTGCTGTTATCGTATGCCCGGGTGCGTGCTAGTGCTGTTATCGTGTGCGTGCTAGTGCTGTTATCGTGTGCCCGGGTGCGTGCTAGTGCTGTTATCATGTGCGTGCTAGTGCTGTTATCGTGTGTCCGGGTGCGTGCTAGTGCTGTTATTGTGTGCGTGCTAGTGCTGTTACCGTGTGTCCGGGTGCGTGCTAGTGCTGTTATCGTGTGCCCGGGTGCGTGCTAGTGCTGTTATCATGTGCGTGCTAGTGCTGTTACCGTGTGCCCGGGTGCGTGCTAGTGCTGTTATCGTGTGCGTGCTAGTGCTGTTACCGTGTGTCCGGGTGCGTGCTAGTGCTGTTATCGTGTGCCCGGGTGCGTGCTAGTGCTGTTATCATGTGCGTGCTAGTGCTGTTATCGTGTGCGTGCTAGTGCTGTTATCGTGTGCGTGCTAGTGCTGTTACCGTGTGCGTGCTAGTGCTGTTACCGTGTGTCCGGGTGCGTGCTAGTGCTGTTATCGTGTGACCGTGTGCGTGCTAGTGCTGTTACCGTGTGTCCGGGTGCGTGCTAGTGCTGTTATTGTGTGCGTGCTAGTGCTGTTATCGTGTGCGTGCTAGTGCTGTTATCGTGTGCGTGCTAGTGCTGTTACCGTGTGTCCGGGTGCGTGCTAGTGCTGTTACCGTGTGCGTGCTAGTGCTGTTATCGTGTGTCCGGGTGCGTGCTAGTGCTGTTACCGTGTGCCCGGGTGCGTGCTAGTGCTGTTACCGTGTGCCCGGGTGCGTGCTAGTGCTGTTATCGTGTGCCCGGGTGCGTGCTAGTGCTGTTATCGTGTGCCCGGGTGCGTGCTAGTGCTGTTATCGTGTGCATGCTAGTGCTGTTACCGTGTGTCCGGGTGCGTGCTAGTGCTGTCACCGTGTGCGTGCTAGTGCTGTTATCGTGTGCCCGGGTGCGTGCTAGTGCTGTTATCGTGTGCCCGGGTGCGTGCTAGTGCTGTTATCGTGTGTCCGGGTGCGTGCTAGTGCTGTTATCGTGTGCGTGCTAGCGCTGTTATCGCATGCCCGGGTGCGTGCTAGTGCTGTTATCGTGTGCCTGTGTGCGTGCTAGTGCTGTTATCGTATGCCCGGGTGCGTGCTAGTGCTGTTATCGTGTGCCCGGGTGCGTGCTAGTGCTGTTACCGTGTGTCCGGGTGCGTGCTAGTGCTGTTACCGTGTGCGTGCTAGTGCTGTTATCATGTGCGTGCTAGTGCTGTTATCGTGTGTCCGGGTGCGTGCTAGTGCTGTTACCGTGTGCCCGGGTGCGTGCTAGTGCTGTTACCGTGTTCCCGGGTGCGTGCTTGTGCTGTTACCGTGTGCGTGCTTGTGCTGTTACCGTGTGCCCGGGTGCGTGCTTGTGCTGTTACCGTGTGCCCGGGTGCGTGCTTGTGCTGTTACCATGTGTCCGGGTGCGTGCTAGTGCTGTTACCGTGTGTCCGGGTGCGTGCTAGTGCTGTCACCGTGTGCGTGCTAGTGCTGTTATCGTGTGCCCGGGTGCGTGCCAGTGCTGTTATCGTGTGCCCGGGTGCGTGCTAGTGCTGTTACCGTGTGTCCGGGTGCGTGCTAGTGCTGTTATCGTGTGCGTGCTAGTGCTGTTATCGTGTGTCCGGGTGCGTGCTAGTGCTGTTATCGTGTGCGTGCTAGTGCTGTTATCGCATGCCCGGGTGCGTGCTAGTGCTGTTATCGTGTGCCTGTGTGCGTGCTAGTGCTGTTATCGTATGCCCGGGTGCGTGCTAGTGCTGTTATCGTGTGCCCGGGTGCGTGCTAGTGCTGTTACCGTGTGTCCGGGTGCGTGCTAGTGCTGTTACCGTGTGCGTGCTAGTGCTGTTATCATGTGCGTGCTAGTGCTGTTATCGTGTGTCCGGGTGCGTGCTAGTGCTGTTACCGTGTGCCCGGGTGCGTGCTAGTGCTGTTACCGTGTTCGTGCTTGTGCTGTTACCGTGTGCGTGCTTGTGCTGTTACCGTGTGCCCGGGTGCGTGCTTGTGCTGTTACCGTGTGCCCGGGTGCGTGCTTGTGCTGTTATCGTGTGCGTGCTAGTGCTGTTACCATGTGTCCGGGTGCGTGCTAGTGCTGTTACCGTGTGTCCGGGTGCGTGCTAGTGCTGTTATCGTGTGATCGTGTGCGTGCTAGTGCTGTTATCGTGTGCCCGGGTGCGTGCTAGTGCTGTTATCGTGTGCCCGGGTGCGTGCTAGTGCTGTTATCGTGTGTGCGTGCGTGTACCTCTGTGGCTGGCCCTGAGGCCCTGCTGTGCGGTGCGGTGCAGCTCCTGGAGACATGGTGGTCTGGTGGAGGGCAGGAACACATTCCTCTGGAGGAGCCATGGAGACACGTAGTGGTCTGATAACTTACACTCTACATCCAGGTCTGATACCGCTGTGGAGTGGAGGGGGGGAGTGGAGGGGCAGAGTGGGGGAGGAGAGACGCATGAGAACAGGAGAATGGGTGGTGTTTAGGCAGAGCAGGGTTCCGAATGATCTGTGTGAAACCAATGAGGTGAAACGCTCCATGAGTTCTGTGAACAGAAGGACTACCAGAGAAAAAAAATGAACTCTGCGTGACACGACCTAGTCTACCAGCTAACCCACACGACCTAGTCTACCAACTAACCCATACCCACACGACCTAGTCTACCAGCTAACCCACACGACCTAGTCTACCAGCTAACCCACACGACCTAGTCTACCAGCTAACCCACACCCACACGTCTACCAGCTAACCCACATGACCTAGTCTACCAGCTAACCCACACGACCTAGTCTACCAGCTAACCCACACGGCCTAGTCTACCAGCTAACCAACACGGCCTAGTCTACCAGCTAACCAACACGGCCTAGTCTACCAGCTAACCCACACGGCCTAGTCTACCAGCTAACCCACACGACCTAGTCTACCAGCTAACCCACACGACCTAGTCTACCAGCTAACCCACACGACCTAGTCTACCAGCTAACCCACACGACCTAGTCTACCAGCTAACCCACACAACCTAGTCTACCAGCTAACCCACACGACCTAGTCTACCAGCTAACCCACACGACCTAGTCTACCAGCTAACCCACACGACCTAGTCTACCACTGGTTTCCAACAGTAACTCGAATCGATCTCAACCTACATACAATAGTGGAGTTATTAGGCTTTAGAACCATGCTACTGCTACAGAGCAGTATATAACCAGGCTAGCCTGACGCTACAGAGCAGTATATAACCAGGCTAGACTAACGCTACTGCTACAGAGCAGTATATAACCAGGCTAGCCTGACGCTACTGCTACAGAGCAGTATATAACCAGGCTAGCCTGACGCTACCGCTACAGAGCAGTATATAACCAGGCTAGCCTGACGCTACCGCTACAGAGCAGTATATAACCAGGCTAGCCTGACGCTACCGCTACAGAGCAGTATATAACCAGGCTAGCCTGACGCTACTGCTACAGAGCAGTATATAACCAGGCTAGCCTGACGCGACTGCTACAGAGCAGTATATAACCAGGCTAGCCTGACGCTACTGCTACAGAGCAGTATATAACCAGGCTAGCCTGACGCTACTGCTACAGAGCAGTATATAACCAGGCTAGCCTGACGCTACTGCTACAGAGCAGTATATAACCAGGCTAGCCTGACGCTACTGCTACAGAGCAGTATATAACCAGGCTAGCCTGACGCTACCGCTACAGAGCAGTATATAACCAGGCTAGCCTGACGCTACCGCTACAGAGCAGTATATAACCAGGCTAGCCTGACGCTACTGCTACAGAGCAGTATATAACCAGGCTAGCCTGACGCTACCGCTACAGAGCAGTATATAACCAGGCTAGCCTGACGCTACTGCTACAGAGCAGTATATAACCAGGCTAGCCTGACGCTACCGCTACAGAGCAGTATATAACCAGGCTAGCCTGACGCTACTGCTACAGAGCAGTATATAACCAGGCTAGCCTGACGCTACTGCTACAGAGCAGTATATAACCAGGCTAGCCTGACGCTACTGCTACAGAGCAGTATATAACCAGGCTAGCCTGACGCGACTGCTACAGAGCAGTATATAACCAGGCTAGCCTGACGCGACTGCTACAGAGCAGTATATAACCAGGCTAGCCTGACGCTACTGCTACAGAGCAGTATATAACCAGGCTAGCCTGACGCTACCGCTACAGAGCAGTATATAACCAGGCTAGCCTGACGCTACCGCTACAGAGCAGTATATAACCAGGCTAGCCTGACGCTACTGCTACAGAGCAGTATATAACCAGGCTAGCCTGACGCTACCGCTACAGAGCAGTATATAACCAGGCTAGCCTGACGCTACCGCTACAGAGCAGTATATAACCAGGCTAGCCTGACGCTACTGCTACAGAGCAGTATATAACCAGGCTAGCCTGACGCTACTGCTACAGAGCAGTATATAACCAGGCTAGCCTGACGCTACCGCTACAGAGCAGTATATAACCAGGCTAGCCTGACGCTACTGCTACAGAGCAGTATATAACCAGGCTAGCCTGACGCTACTGCTACAGAGCAGTATATAACCAGGCTAGCCTGACGCTACAGAGCAGTATATAACCAGGCTAGCCTGACGCTACTGCTACAGAGCAGTATATAACCAGGCTAGCCTGACGCGACTGCTACAGAGCAGTATATAACCAGGCTAGCCTGACGCTACTGCTACAGAGCAGTATATAACCAGGCTAGCCTGACGCTACCGCTACAGAGCAGTATATAACCAGGCTAGCCTGACGCTACCGCTACAGAGCAGTATATAACCAGGCTAGCCTGACGCTACTGCTACAGAGCAGTATATAACCAGGCTAGCCTGACGCTACTGCTACAGAGCAGTATATAACCAGGCTAGCCTGACGCTACTGCTACAGAGCAGTATATAACCAGGCTAGCCTGACGCTACTGCTACAGAGCAGTATATAACCAGGCTAGCCTGACGCTACCGCTACAGAGCAGTATATAACCAGGCTAGCCTGACGCTACCGCTACAGAGCAGTATATAACCAGGCTAGCCTGACGCTACCGCTACAGAGCAGTATATAACCAGGCTAGCCTGACGCTACCGCTACAGAGCAGTATATAACCAGGCTAGCCTGACGCGACTGCTACAGAGCAGTATATAACCAGGCTAGCCTGACGCGACTGCTACAGAGCAGTATATAACCAGGCTAGCCTGACGCTACCGCTACAGAGCAGTATATAACCAGGCTAGCCTGACGCTACCGCTACAGAGCAGTATATAACCAGGCTAGCCTGACGCTACCGCTACAGAGCAGTATATAACCAGGCTAGCCTGACGCTACCGCTACAGAGCAGTATATAACCAGGCTAGCCTGACGCTACCGCTACAGAGCAGTATATAACCAGGCTAGCCTGACGCTACCGCTACAGAGCAGTATATAACCAGGCTAGCCTGACGCTACCGCTACAGAGCAGTATATAACCAGGCTAGCCTGACGCTACCGCTACAGAGCAGTATATAACCAGGCTAGCCTGACGCTACCGCTACAGAGCAGTATATAACCAGGCTAGCCTGACGCTACCGCTACAGAGCAGTATATAACCAGGCTAGCCTGACGCTACCGCTACAGAGCAGTATATAACCAGGCTAGCCTGACGCTACCGCTACAGAGCAGTATATAACCAGGCTAGCCTGACGCTACCGCTACAGAGCAGTATATAACCAGGCTAGCCTGACGCTACTGCTACAGAGCAGTATATAACCAGGCTAGCCTGACGCTACTGCTACAGAGCAGTATATAACCAGGCTAGCCTGACGCTACTGCTACAGAGCAGTATATAACCAGGCTAGCCTGACGCTACTGCTACAGAGCAGTATATAACCAGGCTAGCCTGACGCTACCGCTACAGAGCAGTATATAACCAGGCTAGCCTGACGCTACCGCTACAGAGCAGTATATAACCAGGCTAGCCTGACGCTACTGCTACAGAGCAGTATATAACCAGGCTAGCCTGACGCTACCGCTACAGAGCAGTATATAACCAGGCTAGCCTGACGCTACTGCTACAGAGCAGTATATAACCAGGCTAGCCTGACGCTACTGCTACAGAGCAGTATATAACCAGGCTAGCCTGACGCTACCGCTACAGAGCAGTATATAACCAGGCTAGCCTGACGCTACTGCTACAGAGCAGTATATAACCAGGCTAGCCTGACGCTACCGCTACAGAGCAGTATATAACCAGGCTAGCCTGACGCTACTGCTACAGAGCAGTATATAACCAGGCTAGCCTGACGCTACTGCTACAGAGATTTGGAAGTACAGCAATATAAAATGAAAAGTGTGTCATGCACGCACTTAAGCAAGAAAAGCCCAGAAGAATAATGTATGCTTACTCAGTGCTGTTACTGAGCTTCCTGTAATAATTCTGGTCATGCTATGGTATTGATGATACAGTAGGTTACATTATACACCTACAGGAGTATGAAGTTCAGTTACAAGACTTTCAAAACATAGGATCTATAAAAAGTAATGGTATTAAGATGCCATGAAATCAACCACATATTGTAACTGGTCCAAGGTATTGTCTATTGTGTTATTGTTTTATTGTATACACAGCCAGATTAAAGCCAGGCAGGGATTTCAGTTTGAATTCAATCCCCTCTGATTCCAGGGATTTGACCCAGAATGGGACCATGTAGATTATGACTGGCCCTTATGTCTAGAACATGCTGTTTGCTTTGTTTCTCTGAATCATTGACGTTTCTCCACAGTCTGCATTTCACAGAATTAGAAAGAGGTTCTACTTCAATTTAGATGACCTATATTTCTTATTAAGTGTAGCCGGGCATGACAAGGCAGATATTTGAATAACAACAAATTTGACAGGTGGCCAGGGTCAGTTACTGTCCTGGAATACAAAAGATGTAGAAGCACTGGGGGTGGTGCTAACACTGAATAATACCATATACACCCCCCCCCTCCCCGGCTGGGAAGAGCCAAGGGACACCATAGACAGAAGTGTGTCACCAGCAGCAGATCCCCTAAAGCAGCAGATTAGTAGTAGAGGGAACAGGGTGGGCTACGGGACAAACAGGGTGGGCTACGGGACAAACAGGGTGGGCTACGGGACAAACAGGGTGGGCTATAGGGACAAACTGGGTGGGCTACGGGACAAACAGGGTGGGCAGGGTTAGCGGTGGAGCGGGCAGGTTGGGCTTTTAGCAGAGAAGCATATTTATTTTATTTAAAAAAAATAACCAACCAGTCACAATGATGCAAGAGTCCTGCTTAGATATGCAGAAAAATATTACAATGTAACCCTAACCATTGGTTTAAATGTAATCTGGCACCTTATGATAATATCAGGATATTTGTGATGACGCTATTATTTAGGTAATTGCCAAAATAAAGGAAACACTTGAGTAAATGAGGGATACAAATCATATTGAAAGCCGGTGATTCCACACAGGTTTGGTTCCTAAGTTAATTTAGCAATTAACATCCCATCATGCTCAGGGTCATGTACTGTATAAAAATGCCCAGTTGCCTATTATTTAGGCTTCCATGGCTAGAACAGATCTCAGTGACTTTGAAAGAGGAGTCTCAAAAGGAGCATAGTGGGTTTAAAGGGTGTCAATCACCATATCTCAACCCAATTGAATAACTTATGAGAGATTCTGGACTGGTGCCTGAGACAGCATTTTCCACCACCTTCATCAAAACACCAAATGATGGAATTTCGTGTTGAAGAATCGTGTCGCATCCCTCCAATAGAGTTCCAGACCCTTGTAGAATTTATGCCAAGGCGCATTGAAGCGGTTCTGGCTCAACACTTTATTAAAGACACTTTATATTGGAATGTCCTTTATTTTGGAAGTTACCTGCAATGATGTGCGTTATGATCCAAGGATGTACGACTAGAAACCCAGGATTGCCGATACTATATTCTACCCATGGAGGCTTGGAAGTCACCGGTCAGCCATAATGGCACTCCTCAGAAAAGCAGTCCTACATTTCATTTAATCTGGTGTGTATATAAAACATTGGTTATGAGCCCATGTGCTGTGTTGTAATTTGGATGTATTGTCCTAAGCATGTTAGTGCAGTATATTGAGAAGTGTGATTTACAAGTCAGAATGACACCCTCATTAAAATGACAATAGAACAGGAAAGGTACAGTGTGCTTGGATAACCTATGTAGAATTTTTTTTTTTAAATGTACATATGCATAATGATTATGGTTCTACATAGCAGGAAAAGCGGTTTGTTTTTCTGAACACTGAATTCGCCATCCACCCGCACATATTTTGTTCCACTAAAATAATGGGTGCATGACTCCCCTGGTTGAGAGGACAGCGTGGGCTACAGGGTGAGCTGGCCCAGCTGGAGAGAGATCCATCTGAGCTAGACTCCATTCCGGTGTTGTAGTACTCGAGTCCGGTCTGGAGCCTACAAATTGAGCGTCTCGGACTTGACTCGGTGTCGGACAGTGAGGACTTGGTCTTGCCTAGGTGTAATTTCATCCCTAGACCAGCGGAGTAAAAAAATTAAAAATGATCAGCGTCCATTCAGTCAGTGCATTAAACCGCTTCGCCAGACCACATATATACACTCCTTTCATGAAACATGAATACAGTATCTTAACAGCTTTTAGATCGATTATAGACATGTTAGTACAGTGGAGAACCTACAGGCCTTCAGGGGTGAACCTACAGGCCTTCAGGGGTGAACCTACAGGCCTTCAGGGGTGAACCTACAGGCCTTCAGGGGTGAACCTACAGGCCTTCAGGGGTGAACCTACAGGCCTTCAGTGGGAGGCAAGTGGAAGGGGAAGAAAGTAAGGAACTTGTCTGGCGGCCATGCATTAAAGACAAATTGGTTTAAGAAAATTGTGATCGGTTAAATATTTGTATTTTATTTGAGCCAACTCTGCAAATAGCACTACTGTGTGATTTGAATTCAAATTGATCAATAATAAAATGAACTTTTTGGCTGAAAGTATTACATTTACAAACTGTAGAAACAAATGAGAATAGAAAAAGTTCATAACTTCTGTGAAACATCACAGCACAGTTGAAAAATATATGGCAAATAGAAATCCAATATTGATGGTGTTATGCCCTCAGACGAACCATCAAACAAGCAAAGCGTCAATACAGGATTAAGATGTAATCCTACTACACCGGCTCTGACGCCCGTCGGATGTGGCAGGGCTTAAAAACAATCACGGACTAGAAAGGGAAACCCAGACTAGACGCCTAGACGCGAGCCTACAGTGGTCCCTCCTTAAATTGTGTCATACTGCGGCACACCTTGCGTGCTGCCTCGGCATTCTGTGGCACGTTGTTTAATTCTCAGCCATTCTTTCTGTAACTGCACATTATTACTAGTTTGACCGCCAGAGGGCATCTTTGAGAAGCATTTGATAGTGTTCTGTACTGGCATTACCAGAGAATTGAAAACCTTTTTGTAATAAGTGTTTGGGATTGATTTCAATAAATTCGGCTTAATTAAATTTGATTAATATTATGGTGTTTCTATTCAGAGAAAAACGAAACTCAGTTTCTATGGCGCTGTACAATGTGACGTCGGGAGTAGGCTACAGGATCGGAGGATTCTGAATTGTTTGCCTTAAGACAACTTTGTTCCAATATTTCTGTAAATCAGTGATATTTATTCCCATAGTAATTCGTTATGGATCCATAACTAAATCAACATCTATTTTGAAAGCATATTTTTTTATCATTTTTTTATTAACGAAATGTGTTTGTTTATTAGGCTACTGTGTAGTCTACAATAAATACTGTAGTAAAACATGGGAAAGTTACACTTTCAACTTCCTGCTACTCATGCCAAGAATATAAGATATGCGGGGATGGTAGGGGACGCCATGTGCGACTGACGTGTTTTCCGTTTGCTCCCGTGGTATTCTTAAAGTTTATGTGAATTCTGCAGCAGAACCGTATTTATTTTCAAATATTAATTTGGTGAACCCTTTCTGTAAAAACCAAGACTACTTTGCTTCCGAATGTCAGCATGTCGACCAAACATAAGGCCAAGAACATGACTTTGAGAAAACCCGGCCTACAAGACCCGCTCTCATCACCGCCCTCTCCTGAGTCTGAGGGCCCGGGGACGCACACTGTACCCGGGGGCGCGGCTTGGCGGCGCTGAAATGAACATTCGAGGCCATCAAACTACTACGCTCTGAGATAGTTGAGGCCAGAATACAGGAAGTTTCTGATACTTTAAAAGCAGATTTAACCATCCTGCGGAACGAGACTGTGCCGGCAATTACATCACTCAAAACAACAACTGCGTCACACACTACAACGATTGCAGCACTGGAGGCCTCCGCTACTAATGTCTCCGATTTAACTACATCCCTGGAGGATGAAGTTAAACGCCTAGCTGCGGATTTGAAAAAGGTGAGGGAGAGCTGTGTGAGTTTAGAGGGATTCTCTCGCCGCAATAATCTGAGACTTGTATCAGTCCCAGAGTCCGCGGAAATGCATCGTGCCACGGATTTCGTTTCAGGGCTGCTGAAGGATGTTCTTGCCTTAGATGAAAAGCCCCTGATTGATCGAGCCCACCGGTCGCTGCGCCCAAAGCCCCGGGATGGGGAGAGGCCCCGTGACATAATTCGTCGAGTGCACTTTTTTCATGAGAAGATGGAGATCCTCCGACGAGCCCGCAATACCACTCTGAGCTTTCAAGGACAGAGCTTTTCCATATACCAGGACTACTCCCCCACTGTTTCCAGGCAGCGCGCAGCTTTCGGACAGGCCAAACGAGTACTTCGGGACCATCAAAGTGTGAAGTATGGACTGCAATTCCCGGCCCGTTTATGGATATCTCATGAGGGTAAAGACCACACATTTGAATCTCCGGATGAGGCTATGGCTCACATTCAACGTCACATCAAGAAGTCTTGAATATGCTCACAGTGTGGATTGTAAGTACCCCACTTGTGGTACAATTATGTTTAGATATAACAGGCTAGTCTTGTATAGTTGGTGAAACTATTCAGGCTTATTTGATGTGATCTAATGTTTTGATCATCTAGTGTGCGTGCCTTATCTCGCTCACCTATTTAGTTTGTTTACACATTATCTCAGTGACTCAAAATATTTTTGGTTATTTGTTTACTGCATCCGTTTGCATTGACCCAGTAAACAGTAAATGTCTCCCGAGGCTACACGGTTTCTGGGGCCTCACTTTAATTTTAAAAGTTTTGAGAGTCATTTAAGCCCAGCAAACGTTCAACGTTGCGCAGACGTAGTTTTTTGGGATTGGTTGTAAGCTGTCTCAGCTTCAATTAGACTACTATTATAATTACTATTATTTTTGATTGTCTTACTACGATTTCCTTACTTCAAATTAGATTTTTGGCTGAGAGCCTTTATACATTTTATTTATTTTCTCTCAATGCCTGTTATAAGACGGGGAATACAATTATATACATCTACAAGTGGTGCTTTTGTCATTCCGTTTGCACAGGGGATTCGCCTTTTTTTTATTTGAAAAAAATACATACAAATCTTTCTTTTTGCTGCTTGATCCACTAACAAAACGCGACTTTAAAGAGCGGGACTGTGGGTTTAGGTTTAAGACCGCACTCTCACAGACATACTGTGCGAAGAGAACATGTTCTATTTAGGCTTGTACCTCGTTGGGGGGGAGGGGGTGGGGGGGCAGGTTGAATTGTTCAGTTCTAATGTTGTCATTCTGTCTTTTTAGTTTTTTTTCTGTTTTTTTTTCTGTACTTTTTCCAAACATTTACCACCGTACATTATTACTCTGAGACAAGTTATTCTGGGGGTTTTGGGCGCTCATTGCTTATCCATTCTATGCTCTAATGACAGGGTTGAATAACGGGAATGCCCAGAGGGGCCGAAATAATACGATCAAGTACATTTCTTGGAATACCAAAGGGGTTAACAACCCGGTGAAGCGTAAGAGGGTGTTGACACACTTAAAGGGTTTGAATGCAAATATTGCATTTCTACAAGAGACTCACTTGAGGACTGGTGAGCATTTTAGGATGTGTAAGGACTGGGTTGGTCAAGTGTTCCACTCAAACTTTCATAGTAAATCAAGAGGTGCTGCTATTCTGGTTGATAAGGCTACTCCCTTTGTAGCTTCTGAGGTTATTGCTGATCCTAAGGGACGATACGTCATAGTAACCGGTGAACTGTTTTCTACCCCTCTTGTTTTGGCTAGTGTTTATGCTCCCAATTGGGATGACACAAGTTTAATTTCTTCCTTTCTGTCTGCTATTCCCAATGTAGATTCTCATTTGTTGATTTTAGGGGGGGATTTCAACTGTAAAATGTCCCCAGTTCTTGACAAGTCCTCACAAACAAATACAGGCCCATCTAAATGTGCCCTACTTATTCAATCCTTTCTTCGGAAATATGCTATGTTTGAGGCCTGGTGTTTCCTACATCCTACAGATAGACAGTATTCCTTTTATTCTCATGTTCATCAAACATACTCCCGGATTGATTACTTCTTTTTGGACAAAAAACTTCTGCCTAACCTTCGGCAGTGTACTTACGAGAGTATTGTTATCTCTGACCATTCACCATTAGTGCTTGAACTAGAGTTTCCCCAGCGACCTCCTAGGTGTTATCAATGGCGTCTCAACCCCATTTTACTCTCAGATAAGGAGATTGTCAATTTCATTTCTTCTGAAATTACCTTATTCCTAGAAACTAATTCAACACCAGGTATGTCCTGCTCTACCATATGGGAGTCTAATAAAAGCATACCTACGTGGCCAAATTATTTCTTATACAGCCAAACAAAACAGAGTTCGCTCCCAGCGACTTCGGGACCTGAGCGAGTCCATAGCCACATTGGATGAGAAGTATGCTACGGATCCTTCCTCTGATCTGCATAAAGAGCGCCAACTACTCCAATCTGAATTTGATGAGCTTTCTACCAGGCAAGCTGAACAGTTACTCTTGCGAGCTCGATACAAAGTCTATGAACAAGGCGACAAGGCCAGTAAACTCCTTGCGCATCAGATCCGTAAATCACGTTTAATCCCACAAATAAGGACCCCGTCTGGTGCCACCACAGTTATACATAAAGAGATCAATGATCAATTTAAACAATTTTACTCTGCGCTATACACCTCTGAATCCCCTCAAGACCCTTCGCTGATTGACTCCTTCTTTAATGGCTTGAATATGCCTTCAATTGATACAGACTCCCATGACTGTCTAGAAGAAGAATTTACGCTTGAGGAGATTGCAACAGCAGTGTCCGCAATGAAAAGTGGTAAATCACCGGGTCCGGACGGTTTTCCAACCAAATTTTACAGGACGTTTTCTGGTCTGCTTTGCCCATTCTTGTCCCGACTATTTGCAGAGTGCCTCAATACTTCAAATCTGCCGCCTAGTCTTTATCAGGCATCAATTTCATTACTACTAAAGAAAAACAAAGACCCCCTGGAATGTGGATCCTATCGCCCAATCTCGCTTTTAAACTGTGATTACAAAATCCTAGCTAAGCTTTTAGCCATCCGTATGGAAGGCTTGCTGCACCAAGTAATACACTCTGACCAGACTGGCTTTGTGAGAAATAGGCATTTATTTTTCAATATTAGGCGCCTTATGAATATACTGTACTCCCCAGCGTCGGAGGACCCGGAGGTGGTGGTCTCACTTGATGCCGAAAAAGCGTTTGACCGCGTTGAGTGGGATTACCTAACAGCTGCCCTTTATAGATTTGGCTTTGGCCCCAAATTCATTGCGTGGATAAAGATTCTTTATTTTTCCCCCATGGCTTCGGTACGGACCAATAACTTGTCCTCTGACTATTTTCCCTTGCACCGCGGATCCAGACAGGGTTGCCCACTCTCCCCCTTGTTGTTTGCTTTGGCAATCGAGCCTCTCGCCATTGCACTACGCTCTAATGATGCCATTCAAGGCATAATCAGGGCGGGCTGGGAGCAGAAAGTCTCGCTATATGCTGACAACCTCCTTTTGTTTATCTCCAACCCCGATACCTCATTGCCATGTGCTCTATCTGTTCTTAAAAAGTTTGGATCAATCTCAGGGTACAAGCTGAATCTAGGCAAGAGTGAGCTCTTTCCGGTAAACAAGGTTGCTTTAAAAAGTGCTCTTTCACAAGTTCTCAGTTTAGGATTGTCCGGGATCAATTCACTTACTTGGGAGTAAAAGTGACAAGGAAATATTCAAATTTGTTTCAGGAAAACTTTGTTGCTCTAGTAGACAGATTGAAACAATCTTTTACTTTTTGGAATTCGCTACCCCTTTCTCTTATCGGAAGGATTAATGTCATTAAAATGAATGAATGAATGGCCCAAATTTTTATTTCAATGTTTACCCATTTTTATTCCAAAACCTTTTTTTATTTCACTGGATCAAACATTCATGCATTTTATTTGGGATGGCAAGGTACCACCGATTGTTAGAAAACATTTACAGAAGCCTAGGTCATTGGGGGATTTAGCTTTACCAAATTTTCAGACATACTACTGGGCTGCAAATTTCAGAGCCGTTCTGTACTGGCTGCAGACTGATCCTACTGGCCCTAGACCACTCTGGGCCCAGATGGAGTCTGAATCGTGTAAACCCGCAGCACTTTCCTCTGTGCTGTGCTCGTCCCTCCCAGTGTCCCTAGGCAAAAGGTGTGCCAACCCAATTGTAAAGCAGTCTCTTAAAATTTGGAATCAGTTCCGTTTAGCCTTTAGCCTCCGAGGCTTTTCTCTATCAGGCCCAATCAATCAGAACATTTTATTTCCTCCATCTTTGAATGATGGGGCTTTTGGCATTTGGCACTCACTAGGCCTTTCCTCGCTAGCCCAATTATTCTTTGATGATACATTTGCCTCTTTTTCTCAGCTGCAGGAAAAGTTCAATCTCCCCCAATCCCACTTTTTCCGCTATCTCCAGACTAGAAACTTTGTCAGGGCTAACACACCTGGATTTCCCAATAGGCCTGCGAATACTGCTATAGAGAGCATCTTGGAGCTGAACAAGCTTCCTAGAGGTGCAATTTCAGATGTATATGCAATCATTCATGACCTACAGAACCCTTCTCTGGTGCCTTTAAAGACTCGATGGGAAAAGGATTTGGGGGAGGAACTTGGAAGACGCCTGGGAATCTGTGCTGCACAGGGTGCACTCGTCCTCTTTTAGCACTAGACACAGCCTCATTCAATTCAAGGTGGTTCACCGTATCCACTGGTCGGGGGCCAAACTTGGAAGAATATTCTCTGATTTTGATCCTACCTGTGTCAGATGTAAAGTGGAACCAGCCACACTGTTGCATATGTTTTGGGGCTGTCATAAACTGTCAGGTTTCTGGGAATTAATATTTAAATGTTTCTCTGATATATATGACACTGTTATAGATCCGTCTCCCCTTACAGCCCTTTTTGGAGTACTGCCCATGGGTACCCCCCTATCAAGAATCCAGTCGGACACTGTTGCTTATACTCTTTTAGCTAGATGGCTAATACTACAGAACTGGAAGATGGCAGCTCCCCCATCTTATAAATATTGGGTGAGGGATGTGTTGTGCTCTCTGAAACTAGAAAAAATTCAATTCAATTCACGTGGGAACCCCAAACTGTTTGATGAGGCTTGGGCTCCATTCCGGTCTTACTTTAAACAGTCCATCCTCTGATGGCATTCCAATTAATACTAAAATAAGTCTGACTTAATAACCTCTTAGAGACGTGTGAGACGCTAGCATCCCACCTAGTCAACAGGAAATGGAAGTGCGCAATGCCAAATGCTAATATTACTCGATAAAACTCAAACTTTCATTAAAACACACATGCAGGGTACTGAATTAAAGCTACACTCGTGAATCTAGCCAACATGTCAGATTTTTTAAATGCTTTTCGGCAAAAGCATAAGAAGCTATTATCTGATAGCATGCAACACCCCAAAATACCTGAAGGGGACGTAAACAAAATAATTAGCGTAGCCGGCGCTACACAAAACGCAGAAATAAAATATAAAACATTCATTACCTTTGAGATTCTTTGTTGGCACTCCTATATGTTCCATAAACATCACAATTGGGTCTTTTTCACGATTAAATCCGTCCATGTATACCCAAAATATCAATTTATATAGCCCGTCTGATCCATCCAAAAGCTCTGTTCCAAAACGCAACGTCATTTTTTAAAATTAAATAAGTTGCCTATATTCTTTGACAAAACACTTCAAACTACTTTTGTAACCCAACTTTAGGTATTTGTAAACGTTAATAATCGATCAAATTGATCACTGGGCGATCTGTATTCAATAGCAGCTACTCTAGAAAACGATGTCGTTTCTCTCTCCCAAAAGTCTCTTCCTGTATACTGGACGAAAGGAAGGATCTACTTCTCATTCCACAAAGGATTTTAACCAATGAAAATGCCAGTACTGGCGACATCGTGTGGAAGTTGTAGGAACTGCAACCTCACCGTTATATATTTTTGCTTGCAATAAACAATTCAGAGACTGGCGGATTAATACTTTTCTGTGGTTTTTGTGACCAGGTTTTTCTTGGGATTTCGCTTGCTGTTCACGTTCTGTTATAGTCACAGACATTATTTAACCAGTTTTAGAAACTTCAGAGTGTTTTCTATCCACACATACTAATCCTATGCATATACTATATTCCTGGCATGAGTAGCAGGACGTTGAAATGTTGCGCGATTTACATACGCTAAATTGACTGTTCCTTTAAACAACTTGGAAAATTCCAGAAAATGATATCAAGGCTTTAGAGTCAATTGGAGGTGTACCTGTGGATGTATTTCAAGGCCTACCTTCAAACGCCATGCTTCTTTGCTTGACGTCATGGGAAAATCAAAAGAAAATCAGCAAAGACCTCAGGGAGAGAAAAAAAATTGTTGACCTCCACAAGTCTGGTTCATCCTTGGAATCAATTTCCAAATGCCTGAAGGTACCACGCAGCCATGATACCGCTCAGGAAGGAGACGCATTCTGTCTCCTAGAGATGAACGTATTTTGGTGCGAAAAGTGCAAATCAATCCCAGAACAACAGCAAAGGACCTTGTGAAGATGCTGGAGGAAACAGGTACAAAAGTATCTATAATCCACAGTAAAACAAGTCCTATAGCGACAGAACCTGAAAGGCCACTCAGCAAAGAAGAAGCCACTGCTCCAAAACCGCCATAAAAAAAGTCAGATTACAGTTTGCAACTGCATATGGGGACAAAGATCATACTTTTTTGGAGAAATGTCCTCTGGTCTGATGAAACAAAAATAGAACCTTTTGCCCATCGTAATGTTTGGAGGACAAAGGGGAGGCTTGCAAGCCGAAGAACACCATCCCAACCGTGAAGCACGGGGGTGGCAGCATCATGTTGTGGGGTGCTTTGCTGCAGGAGGGATTGGTGCAAGTCAGAAAATAGATGGCATCATGAGGGGGGAAAATTATATGTCTTCAAAATGGACAATGAGCCCAAGCGTACTTCCAAAGCTGTGGCAAAATGGCTTAACCTCTGGGATATGTGGGACGGTAGCGTCCCACCTGGCCAAAAGCCAGAGAAAATGCAAATAAATTCCTATAAAAATCAAACTTTCATGAAATCACACATGCAAGATAGCAAATTAAAGCTACACTTGTTGTGAATCCAGTAAACAAAAAGGCTTTTCGGCGAAAGCAAACAATGCTATTATCTGAGGATAACACCATAGTAAACAAAGAGAGAGAAGCATAGTTCAACCCTGCAGGAGCGACACAAAACACAGAAATAAAAATACAATTCATGCCTTACCTTTGACGAGCTTCTTTTGTTGGCATTCCAATATGTCCCATAAACATCACAAATGGTCCTTTTGTTTGATTAATTCCGTCGATATATAAATCTCCATTTATTTGGCGCGTTTGATCCAGAAAAACACCGGTTCCAACTTGCACAACAAAATATCTCAAAAGTTACCTGTAAACTTTGCCAAAACATTTCAAACTACTTTTGTAATACAACTGTAGGTATTTTTTAACATATTTAATCAATAAATTGAAGAATTGTTCAATACAGGAGGAAAACAAAACTGTAGCTAGCTTTCTGGTCACGCGCCGCTATCTAACAGTACACTTCAAGTGACCCTTGTTCAAGATTGCCATACTTCATTACACAACGGAAAAAACAACCAATTTCTAAAGACTGTTGACATCCAGTGGAAGCGATAGGAACGGCAAGAAGGGCCCTTAGAAATCTGGATTCCCACTGAAAACACATTGAAGAGTGTTTTTGTTGTTGAGGTCAATCTCAAATGGTTTGTCCTCTGGGTTTCGCCTGCTAAATAAGTTATGTTATACTCACAGGCATAATTCAATCAGTTTTAGAAACTTCCGAGTGTTTTCTATACAAATCTACTAATAATATGCATATCTTATCTTCTGGGGATGAGTTGCAGGCAGTTGAATTTGGCCATGTATTTCATCCGGACGTGAAAATACTGCCCCGTCACTAAGACGTTAAGGACAACAAAGTCAAGGTATTGGAGTGGCCATCACAAAGCCCTGACCTCAGTCCTATAGAATATTTGTGGGCAGAACTGTAAAAGCATGTGCGAGCAAGGAGGCCTACAAACCTGACTCAGTTACACCAGCTCTGTCAGGAGGAATGGGCCAAAATTCACCCAACCTATTGTGGGAAGCTTGTGGAAGGATACCCGAAACGTTTGACCCAAGTTAAACCATTTAAAGGCAATGCTATCAAATACTAATTGAGTGTATGTAAACTTTTGACCCACTGGGAATGTGATGAAAGAAATGAAAGCTGAAATAAATAATTCTCTCTACTATTATTCTGACATTTCACATCTTTAAAATAAAGTGTTGATCCTAACTGACCTAAAACAGGGAATTCTTACTAGGATTAAATGTCAGGAATTGTGAAGAACTGAGTTTAAAAGTATTTGGCTAAGGTGTATGTAAAACTTCTGACCTCAACTGTATACATGCTAAATGGGTTGAGGAGGTTGAGGCTGCTGACTAAATGGGTCTGTAACTAAAGGGCTTGAGGTTGAGATTAGTCAAATCAAATTGTTATTGTTCACGTGTTCAGCAGACGTTGTTGCAGGTGGTGTAGCGAAATGCTTGTTTCTGGCTCCAACAGTGTAGTAATATCTAACAATACACACAAATGCAAAGTAAGGGAATACATGTTACATTTAACTAGACAAGTCAGTTAAGAACCCATTCTTAATTAATTAAGAATATAAATATTTGGAAGATAAATGTTGGAGCGGCATAGAATAAAATACAGTAGAACAGAATACAAAATACACGAGTTGAGTAATGCAACATATGTAAATATTATTAAAGTGGCCAGTGATTTCAAGTCTATGTATATAGGGCAGAAGCCTCTAAGGTGCTAGCGACGGCTATTTAACAGTCTGATGGCCTTGAGATAGAAGCTGTTTTTCAGTCTCTCGGTCCCAGCTTTGATTTACCTGTACTGACCTCACCTAATGGATGATAGCGGGGTTAACAGGCAATGATTCGGGTGGTTGTTGTCCTTGATCTTTTTGGCCTTCCTGTGACATCGGTTGCTATAGGTGTCCTCGAGGGCAGGTAGTTGAAGCGTTTGGCAGACCGCACCACCCTCTGGAGAGCCCCGCATTTGCAATGATGATTGAGTTGGAGGCGTGCATGGCCACTCAGTCATTGGTGAACAGGGAGGACAGGAGAGGGCTCAGAACACACCCTTGTGGGGCCCTTGTGTTGAGGATCACTAAAGGTGTCGTTTCCTACCTTCACCACTGGGGGCGGCCCGTCAAGAAGTCCAGGACCCAGTTGCACAGAGCGGGGTTCACACCCAGGGCCTCCGGCTTGATGAGCTTGGAGGGTACTATGGTGTTGAATGCTGAGCTGTAGTCAATGAACAGCATTCTAACATATGTATTCCTCTTGTTCAGATGTGATAGGGTAGTGTGCAGTGCGATGGCACCGTCTGTGGATCTATTGGGGTGGTAAGCAAATTGAAGTGGGTCTAGGGTGACAGGTAGGGTGGAGGTTATATGATTGTTGACTAGTCTCTCAAAGCACTTTATGACAGAAGTGAGTGCTGCGGGGATATAGTCATTTAGTTCAGTTACCTTTGCTTTCTTGGGTACTGGAACAATGGTAGACATCTTGAAACAAGTGGGGACAGCAGACTGGGACAGGGAGAGATTGAATATATCCGTAAACACTCCAGCCCGGTGGTCTGTGCATGCTCTTAGGATGTGGCTAGGGATTCTGTCTGGGTGGGCAGCCTTGCGAGGGTTAACACATTTAAAATGTTTTACTCGCGTCGGCCACAGATAAGGAGAGCCCACAGTCCTTTGTAGTTGGCCGTGTCGGTGGTATTGTGTTATCCTCAAAGCAGGCAAAAAGTTGTTTAGCTTATCCGGAAGCAAGACTGTCCGCAACGTGGCTGGTTTTCCCTTTGTAGTTGTGATTATCTGAAGTCCCTGGCACCTACGTCTCGTGTCAGAGCCGTTGAATTGCGACTCCACTTTGTCCTGACGTTTTGCCTGTGATGTACGGAGGGAATAACTATACCGTTTGTATTTGGCCATATTCCCAGTCACCTTAGCCATGGCAGTGGTTCGTGCTTTCAGTTTTGTGAATGCTGACATCAATCCATGGTTTCTGGTTTGGGTAGGTTTAATAGTCTGTGGGCACAAAATCTCCTATACATTTCCTGATAAACTCAGTCACCGTATTCGTCGATATTATTCCCAGAGGCTACTCAGAACATATCCCAATCTGCGGAATCAAAACAATCTTGAAGCACTGATTCTGATTGGTCGGACCAGCTTCGAATGGTCCGTAGCTCGGGTACTTCCGGTTTGAATTTCTGCCTATAGGAATGGAGGAGCAAAATGGAGTCGATCAGATTTTCTGAAGGGAGGGCAGGGGAGGGCCTTGTAGGCATTTCAATAAGATGAGTAGCAGTGGTCCCATGCTCTCAGAGCGAGTGCTAAAGTCAATGTGTTTGTAGAACTTCAGTAGCGTATTGCTCAGATTAGCTTTGTTAAAATCCCCAGCTACAATAAATGCTGCCTCAGGATGTGTGGTTTGCATAGTCAAGTGTAGTTCCTTGAGGGCCGTCATGCTATCGGCTTGAGGGGGGAATATACACGGCTGTGACTATAACCGAAGATAATTCTCTTGGGAGGTAATACGGTCAGCATTTGATTGCGAGGTATTCTAGGTCGGGTGAACAAAAGGACTTAAATTCCTGTATGTTACACCATGAGTAGTTAAATCATGAAGCATACACCCCGGCCCTTCTTCCCAGAGAGATCTTTATTCCTGAGAGAGCCATGTTTCCGTGAAACAGAGCATGTTATAATCCCTGATGTCTCTCTGGAAGAAGATCCTCGCCCTGAGTTCATCAACTTTATTATCCATAGACTGAACATTAGCGAGTAATATACTCTGAAGCGGTGGGTGAAGTGAGTGCCTCATGAGTCGGAATAGGAGTCCACTCCGAATACCTCTTCTCCTCCACCAGTGTTTTGGATCAGCCTCTGGAATCAGTTCAAATGCCCTGGAGGGTACGAACAAAGGATCCAATTCGGGAAAGTCGTATTCCTGGTTGTAATTCTGGTGAGTTACTGCTGCTCTGATATCCGAAAGTTATTTCCAGTTGTATGAAATAACTCATTTCTGGGCTAATAATGTAAGAAATAAAAAATAAAATAAAAACACTGCAAAGTTGCTTAAGAGCTAGAAGCAGAGCTGCCCCATCTGTCGGCTCCATCTCTCCCTGGTGAAGCTAAATGGGTTGAGGCTGGTGACTAAATGGGTTGAGGCTGGTGAGTAAATGGGTTGAGGCTGGTGAGTAAATGGGTTGAGGCTGGTGAGTAAATGGGTTGAGGCTGGTGAGTAAATGGGTTGAGGCTGGTGAGTAAATGGGTTGAGGCTGGTGAGTAAATGGGTTGAGGCTGGTGAGTAAATGGGTTGAGGCTGGTGAGTAAATGGGTTGAGGCTGGTGAGTAAATGGGTTGAGGCTGGTGAGTAAATAGGTATGTTTTCCCAGTCGTGAGAATCCATAGATTAGGACCTAATGATTTTCTTTCAATTGACTGATGTCCTTATATGAACTGTAAATCTTAGAAATGTTTGCATGTTGTGTTTCTATTTTTGTTCAGTCTATTTAACACTTGTTTGCTACAGTATGTATGGAGAAAAACAAAAAACGTCTGAGTCAGCGAGCAGATTTTGGAACCATTGTCATCTTCATGACACAACCTCTATAGCTGAAACATCCAGGCCTTTTACCCAGTATGAAATCATAAAGATGTCTGGCCAAGCAGTAGCCAGAGGATAAGGACCATAATAACAAAGACACAGGGCTGGTCTCGTTCTTCTTCAGTGGTATTGTGGAGATAATAAGGAGGGCTGGAACAAAATGAAAGTCCTGCTAATAACGAAAGAACCCGTCCCAGTGTTTTAGCATTTCAGTGCTCTGTTTTGGTGGAACACAGCACCATATTGGGAAATCTGCCAGGTTTATCCGTTTCTCCACAGAGGCCCACGTGGGGAACTAACATGTTGCTCTAACTACACAACACCACACCCCCAGGTACTTTCCAAGGCAGCCTGTGTCCAACTATCATCTTTTTCAGAGGTTGACTGCAGGAGTTCTCTCTGGAATAAGAGTAAAGCCGACCTGGCCCGGCCCCTCTGTCAGCCCTGTGACGCAACAGGTCAACAGTACCACAGTTCCCAGAAATGAGTCAACATCAGGAAACAAACGTTTCCAATAACATATTCTCCTGGGTGACTCTGAAACCCCAATAAAGCTCCAGAGAACACTAAATCTCACAACATGAAATGAATAGTAGAAAGCTTTCTATAAAAGCACTGAGAGAAGACTGTGGTTCAAAAAGACTCATATCAGGGCTGTTCTTTAACTCTTACACCTCACAGATGGTCCTGGTTAGAAGGCAAATACAGTCTCCATTCAGTTTTATATTTCATGCTTCTCTGATGTGCAATAAACCTAAAACACACTAACTCAATATGAACTGCTGTTAGAAATTATATAGCAACACATTCAGGAAATCAGTTGTTATAAAACTAGTCACTCATTGGTTCATATCATTTTTTTCCGAAGTATATGAAAACAAGCTCATCTTAACAATACAGCTATGTTCTCCACCTAGGACAGAGCCATCACAGGCTATTAAAACCCACCTCTGTTCTTCTAGCTCCAGGCTGAGTAGCGGGGTTATTTAACCATTCTTCCCTGATACTCACTGGTGCACAAAGTCTGACTGTTTGCCAAAATAACTCTGGAGAATAAGCTGTACAATACTGGCATAATTTCAAGCGCTAAGTTCTCAGACTATCGCCACTCCATCTTGAAACAGTCCCTCCAACAGAGGAATCAGGTAACAGAAGAATCACTGAGGTACTGTTCACTCAGGTAGAATATCCTGTAGTCAAACATTTATTGTCCCACTTTTCTTAGTCCCACTATGTCTCTACTAAACAGTACTAGCAACATAATGTTTTTTTAATTTTTTATTTCACCTTTATTTAACCAGGTAGGCCAGTTGAGAACAAGTTCTCATTTGCAACTGCGACATGGCCAAGATAAAGCATAGCAGTGTGAACAGACAACACAGAGTTACACATGGAGTAAACAATTAACAATTGTGTGCAAAAAGCATGAGGAGGTAGGCAAATAATTACAATTTTGAAGATTAACACTGAAGTGATAAATGATCAGATGGTCATGTACAGGTAGAGATATTGGTGTGCAAAAGAGCAGAAAAGTAAATAAATAAAAACAGTATGGGGATGAGGTAGGTAAAAATGGGTGGGCTGTTAACCGATAGACTATGTACAGCTGTTAAGTGATGTAAACTCAACCACTGTCTTAGGCAATACTGTTTTGGCTCTTAAGTTATTTGCTCATTGAAGAAAAAAACAAAAAACAGTTGTACTAATGTGATATTAATGACTGAAAACTTGTACGTTAAAAATGGTCTCTCTCTCTCTCTAAGATGTCAGGTTGGCTGGACAACCAGGCTTATCCAGCTATAGTCTGGGCTCATGGCCCCAGGCCTAACAGGCTAGGGCACAGCGTTGGGACTGGGGGGCTAGGGCACAGCATTGGGACTGGGGGGCTAGGGCACAGTGTTGGGACTGGGGGGCTAGGGCACAGCGTTGGGACTGGGGGGCTAGGGCACAGCGTTGGGACTGGGGGGCTAGGGCACAGCGTTGGGACTGGGGGGCTAGGGCACAGCGTTGGGACTGACTGGGACATCAAATCAATGTTTATTTGTCACGTGCGCCGAATACAACAGGTGAAGACCTCACAGTGAAATGCTTACTTACAGGCTCTAACCAACAGCGCAAAAAAGGTATTAGGTGAACAGTAGGTAGGTAAAGAAATAAAAAACAACAGTAGTGAGGCTACATAAAGTACAGGCACCAGTTATTCAGGCTGATTGGGGTAGTATGCCATCTGATTACCTGTTCAGGAGTCTTATGGCTTGGGGGTAAAAACAAGTCAGGATGCTCTCTGTGTTGCAGCTGTAGAACCTTTTGAGTATCTGAGGACCCTTGCCAAAACTTTAGTGTCTTGAGGGGGAATAGGCTTCCTGAGGGGGAATAGGCTTTGTCGTGCCCTCTTCCCATAGAGCTGGGACAGGGTCAGGGACATAGCGCTGGGACAGGGTCAGGGACATAGCGCTGGGACAGGGTCAGGGACATAGCGCTGGGACAGGGTCAGGGACATAGCGCTGGGACAGGGGGCATAGCGCTGGGACAGGGGGCATAGCGCTGGGGCAGGGGGCATAGCGCTGGGGCATAGCGCTGGGACAGGGGCATAGCGCTGGGGCATAGCGCTGGGACAGGGGGCATAGCGCTGGGACATAGCGCTGGGACAGGGGGCATAGCGCTGGGACATAGCGCTGGGACAGAGGGGGCATAGCGCTGGGACAGGGGGCATAGCGCTGGGACAAGATTCTGTAGCAGTCGGACGTGCGTTTTCTCTTGTCCCGTGAAATTGGTAAATAATCATCTCTTTTTTAACGGTCTTCACCGTTAACTCGGACACCAGCCAGCCTCAGCTCGGTCAATAGCTGCCAGTCTGCACAGCGCAACATCAACCCAAATCCATAACCATGGGCACCCTCAGATATCCTCCTGAACAACTTGCCTTTTAAATACACCTCTGCTGTCTTCAACCAGGATCTCATGATCACTGCCTCATTGCCTGCGTCCGTGATCAAACGACCACCCCTCATCACTGTCAAACGCTCCCTAAAACACTTCAGCGAGCAGGCCTTTCTAATCGACCTGGCCCGGATATTCTGGAAGGATATTGACCTCTTCCCGTAAGTAGAGGATGCCTGGTTGCTCTTCAAAAGTGCTTTCCTCGCCATCTTAAATATGCATGCCCCATTCAAAAAATGTTGAACTAAGAACAGATATAGCCCTTGGTTCACCCCAGGCTTGACTGCCTTTGACCAGCACAAAAATATCCTGTGGCGTTCTGCATTAGCATCGAATAGCCCTCGCGACATGCAACTTTTCAAGGAAGGCAGGAACCAATATACACAGTCAGCTAGGAAAGGCTAGCTTTTTCAAACAGAAATGTGCCTCCTGTAGCACTAATTCCAAAGTTTTGGGACACTAAAGTCCATGGAGAATAAGAGCACCTCCTCCCAGCTGCCCACTGCACTGAGGCTAGGAGACACTGTCACCACAGATAAATATACGATAATCAAGCATTTCAATAAGCATTTCTCTACGGCTGACCATGCTTTCCACCTGGCTACCCCATCCCCAGCTCTGCACCCCCCACAGCAACTGGCCCAAGCCCCCCCCCCCTCACCCAAATCCAGACAGCTGATGTTCTAAAAGAGAGATGCAAAATCTGGATCCCTACAAATCAGCTGGGCTCGACAATCTGGACCCTCTCTTTCTAAAATTATCAGCCGAAATTGTTGCAACCCCTATTAATAGCCTGTTCAACCTCTTTTGTATTGTCTGAGATCCCCAAAGATTGGAAAACTGCCGCGGTCATCCCCCTCTTAAAAGGGGGAGACACATTATACCCAAACTGTTACAGACCTACAGTTGAAGTCGGAGGTTTACATAAACAAGTTTTAATAACGCCAACCCAAGTGTATCAACCACTCCACAAATTTCTTGTTAACAAAATATAGTTTTGGCAAGTCGGTTAGGACATCTACTTTGTGCATGACAAGTCATTTTCCAGCAATTGTTTACAGACAGATTATTTCACTTACAGTGAATTATATCACAATTCCAGTGGGTCAGAAGATTACATACACTAAGTTGACTGTGCCTTTAAACAGCTTGGAAAATGCCAGAAAATGATGTCATGGCTTTAGCAGCTTCTGATAGGCTAATTGACATGATTTGAGTCAATTGGAGGTGTACCTGTGGATGTATTTCAAGGCCTACCTTCAAACTCAGTGCCTCTTTGCTTGTCATCACGGGAAAATCAAAAGAAAATCAGCCAAGACCTCAGAAAAAATATTGTAAACCGCCACAAGTCTGGTTCATCCTTGGGAGCAATTTACAAATGCCTGAAGGTACCACGTTCATTTGAACAAACAATAGCACGCAAGTATAAACCCCATGGGACCACACAGCAATTATACCGCTCAGGAAGGAGACGACTTCTGTATCCTAGAGATGAACGTATTTTGGTGCGAAAAGTGCAAATCAATCCCAGAACAACAGCAAAGGACCTTGTGAAGATGCTGGAGGAAACAGGTACAAAAGGTTTGCAACTGCACATGGGGACAAAGATTGTACTTTTTGGAGAAATGTCCTCTGGTCTGATGAAACAAAAATAGAACTGTTTGGCCATAATGACCATTGTTATGTTTGGAGGAAAAAGAGGGAGGCTTGCTAGCCGAATAACACCATCCCAACCGTGAAGCACGGGGGTGCCAGCATCATGTTGTGGGGGTGCTTTGCGGCAGGAGGGACTGGTGCACTTCACAAAATAGATGGCATCATGAGGCAGGAAAATTATGTGGATATATTGAAGCAACAACTGAAGACATCAGTCAGGAAGTTAAAGCTTGGTCGCAAATGGTTCTTCCAAATGGACAATGACCCAAAGCATACTTCCAAAATTGTGGCAAAATGGCTTAAGGACAACAAAGTCAAGGTATTGGAGTGGCCATCACAAAGCCCTGACCTCAATCCTATAGAAAATTTGTGGGCAAAACTGAAAAAGCGTGTGCGAGCAAGGAGGCCTACAAACCTGACTCAGTTACACCAGCTCTGTCAGGAGGAATGGGCCAAAATTCACCCAACTTATTGTGGGAAGCTTGTGGAAGGCTACCTGAAATGTTTGACCCAAGTTAAACAGTTTAAAGGCAATGCTACCAAATACTAATTGAGTGTATGTAAACTTCTGACCCACTGGGAATGTGTTGAAAGAAATAAAAGCTGAAATAAATAATTAGAATATTATTCTGACATTTCACATTCTTAAAATGAAGTGGTGATCCTAACTGACCTAAGACGGAAATTTTACTAGGATTAAATGTCATGAATTGTGAAAAACTGAGTTTAAATGTATTTGGCTAAGGTGTATGTAAACTTCCGACTTCAACTGTATATCCATCCTGCCCTGCCTAAAATCTTCGAAAGCCAAGTTAAACAGATCACTGACCATTTCGAATCCCACCGTACCTAAACGATATCATAACCGCCATCGATAAACGACAGTACTGTGCAGCCATTTTCATCGACCTGGCCGAGGCATTTGACTGTCAATCACCGCATTCTTATTGGCAGACTCAATAGCATTGGTTTCTCAAATGACTGCCTCGCCTGGTCCACTAACTATTTCTCAGAGAGTTCAGTGTGTCAAATCGGAGGGCATGTTTTCCGGACCTCTGACAGTCTCTATGGGGGTGCCACAGGGTTCAATTCTCGGGCCAACTCTCTTCTATGTAAATATATCAATGATGTTGCTCTTGCTGCTGGTGATTCTCTGATCCACCTCTACGCAGACGACACCATTCTGTATACATCTGGCCCTTCTTTGGACACGGTGTTAACTAACCTCCAAACGAGCTTCAATGCCATTTAACTCTCCTTCCGTGGCCTCCAACTGCTCTTAAAATGCTAGTACAGCCAAATGCATGCTCTTCAACTGATCGCTGCCCGCACCCACCCGCCCGACTAGCATCACTACTCTGGACGGTTTACGTAAAATATGTGGACAACTACAAATACCTAGGTGTCTGGTTAGACTGTAAACTCTCCTTACAGACTCACATCAAGCATCCCCAATCCAAAATTACATCTAGAATTGGCTTCCTATTTCACAACAAAGTCTCCTTCAATCATGCTGCCAAACATACCTTCGTAAAACTGACCATCCTACCGATCCTCGACTTAGGCGATGTAGTTTACAAAATAGCCCCCAACACTCTACTCAGATGTAGTCTATCACAGTGCCATCCGTTTTGTCACTAAAGCCCTGTATACTATCCACTGCGACCTGTATGCTCTCGTTGGCTGGCCCGGACTGACTCCAGGTCATCGATAAGGCTATGCTAGGTAAAGCCCCACCTTAGATCACTGGTCACCACAGCAACACCCACCCGTAGCCCACGCTTCAGCAGGTATATTTCACTGGTCATCCCCAAAGCCAACACCTCCTTTGGCCACCTTTCCTTTCAGTTCTCTGCTGCCAATGACTGGAACGAATTGCAAAATACATTTTTAAAAATGTACATCACTGGAGCTGGAGTCTTGAATCTCCCTCTAACTTTAAGCATCAGCTGTCAGAGTAGCTCACTGATCACTGTACCTGTACACAGCCCATCTGTAAATGGCACACCCAACTACCTCAGCCCCATATTGTTATTTATTTTTTGCTCCCCAGAATCTCTACTTGCACATCATGTGCACATCTATCACTCCAGTGTTAATGCTAAATTGTAATTATTTCACCTCTTTGGCCTATGTATTGCCTTACCTCCCTAATCTTACTACATTTGCACACACTGTATTTAGACCTTTTATATCGTGTTATTGACTATACTTTTGTTTATCCCAAGTGTAACTGTGTTGTTTTTGTCGCAGTGCTTTCCATTCTTGGCCAGGTCGCAGTTGTAAATGAGAACTTGTTCAACTGGCCTACCTGGTTAAATAAAAGTGAAACAAAAAATATGTATTGTATGTCAATGTGTGTGAGTGTCAATGTAGTGGTGTGTGTGTAAAAATATATTTTTTCCACACACAAAAGTTTAGAGTCACTTAAAAATGTCAGTGTTTTTGAAAGAAAAGCAAATTTGTTGTCCATTAAAATAACATCAAATTGATCAGAAATACAGTGTAGACATTGTTAATGTTGTAAATGACTATTGTTGCTGGAACCAGCTGATTTTTAAAAATAGAATATCTACATAGGAGTACAGAGGCCCATTATCAGAAACCATCACTCCTGTGTTCCAATGGCACGTTGTGTTAGCTAATCCAAGTTTATAATTTTGAAAGGCTAATTGATCATTAGAAAATCCTTTTGCAATTATGCTAGCACAGCTGAAAACTGTTGTTCTGATTAAAGAAGCAATAAAACTGTCCTTCTTTAGACTAGTTGAGTATCTGGAGCATCAGCATTTGTGGGTTCGATTACAGGCTCAAAATTGCTAGAATCAAATAACTTTCTCCTGAAACTCGTCAGTCTATTCTTGTTCTGAGAAATGAAGGCGATTCCATGCGAGAAATTGCCAAGAAACTAAAGATCTCGTACAACCCTGTGTACTACTCCCGTCACAAAACAGAGCAAACTGGCTCTAACCAGAATAGAAAGAGTAGTGTGAGGCCCCGGTGCACAACTGAGCAAGAGGACAAGTACATTAGAGTGTCTAGTTTGAGAAAGAGGCTTCACAAGTCCTCAACTGGCAGCTTCATTAAATAGTACCAGCAAAACACCAGTCTCAACGTCAACAGTGAAAATGCGACCCTGGGATGCTGGCCTTCCAGGCAGAGCTCCTCAAGTCCAGTGTCTGTATTATTTTGCCCATCTTAATCTTTTATTGTCCAGTCTGAGATATGGCTCTTTCTTTGCAACTCTGCCTAGAAGGCCAGTTGGTTCTCCAGTACATTGGCCAATAGAACAGAGGGTAGATTATTTACTCTCCTCTGTAGTTTCAGCAGGGTACCCACACATCGGCCTCCATATCACGGTCTCTTCAGAGTGTCGGGGATCAGGGCCCAGGTGAGAAGTATATCCTGCACAGCTGAGTCATTGAAGTAGAATTCCTCATCCAAATCATGGTTAGTGATCGCTGTTCTGATGTCCAGAAGCTCTTTTCAGTCATAGGAAACGATGGGGGAAACATTATGGACAAAGAAGTTCAAATCAGCGCAAACAGCCCCTCCCTCCCCAACTAACAATCAACAACAACAAAATAGGTGTTCCAGTCCCCATGGAGACAGAACAAACAGAGATGAAGTAATAGTTTGGAAGGTCTTCAACATGCATTAGGAACAGTCATGTCTGTTATATACACACGAGGTGTACCATAACCTGCTGGACAAAACATGTTAATTTGCCAATTTATTTGCTACAGATTGTGTCCTGAAAATATACACCAGGTTCTAGGAGGAGAGGACCATGCAGTAGCACTTGCTCTGCTCACCCGTCTGCCAGGAGCCTCAGGAATGTAGCAGTAATGACTAACATGTCCTCCAGCTAAACCCTTACACATATAAACTAAACACTTTCATAAACAAGCCCTGCCACCTCACCACTCTTCCCCTCCCATGTGGGGAGTATCTGTGGGGTACCGCATCATCCCAGAGGAACAGGCAGTGTCAGGGTTAGGGAGGCAGGGGAACGGTTAGGGTCAGGGAAGCAGGATGGGTCAGGGTTAGGGAGGATGGCTCAGGGTTAGGGAGGATGGGTCAGGGTTAGGGAGGCAGGATGGGTCAGGGTTAAGCAGGCAGGGTGGGCGGGCGGGCGGGTCAGGGTTAGGGAGGCAGGGGAACAGTTAGGGTCAGGGAGGCAGGGGAACAGTTAGGGTCAGGGAGCCAGGGGAACAGTTAGGGTCAGGGAGGCAGGGGAACAGTTAGGGTCAGGGAGGCAGGGGAACAGTTAGGGTCAGGGAGGCAGGGGAACAGTTAGGGTCAGGGAGGCAGGGGAACAGTTAGGGTCAGGGAGGCAGGGGAACAGTTAGGGTCAGGGAGGCAGGGGAACAGTTAGGGTCAGGGTTAGGGAGGCAGGGATGGGGAGGCAGGATGGGTCAGGGAGGCAGGATGGGTCAGGGTTAGGCAGGCAGGGGAACGGTTAGGGTCAGGGAGGCAGGATGGGTCAGGGAGGCAGGGATAGGGAGGCAGGATGGGTCAGGGAGGCAGGGGAACGGTTAGGGTCAGGGAGGCAGGGAAACAGGATGGGTCAGGGTTAGGGAGGCAGGGATAGGGAGGCAGGATGGGTCAGGGAGGCAGGATGGGTCAGGGTTAGGCAGGCAGGGTGGGTGGGTCAGGGAGGCAGGGATAGGGAGGCAGGATGGGTCAGGGTTAGGCAGGCAGTGTGGGTCAGGGTTAGGGAGGCAGGGGAACAGGATGGAGCAGGTAGGCTGCTCCCCTACCCCCCTAGCTGCCTGCCCACCTGCTCCCCTGCCCCCCTAGCTGCCTGCCCACCTGCTCCCTGGCCCTACTGCTCGTCTGCTGCCCTGAATTCCTCTGTTGATCCTACAGCTATTGTATGCAGTAATCATGTGCCTATGAACCAGAGTTACACTGTTAGCACTGAGGCGGTGTGCACTAGTAGGAAGTCTGCTGTGTGCAGCTCACCCTGCACTAACAGCTCAAACATAAAAAATCACTTTCATGTATACCTCTAATAAGCCTCCCAGTACAGCTGGGTGATATGGTCTAAAATCAGATCTCCATTTGTTTTGGGTTTTTTTTTACTTGTGGGCGATTCACAATATATCTAAAAAATGTTTATGTTCTCTCTAAATAAGCTTCGTACAATTAAAAGATCAAATACACTGCATTTCAAACAGTTAGCAATAATCTAATGAATTCCGAGTTTGTAAAATTATACCTTGGCTAAATATAAGCCTTCAACAACCATTAACCTTAATTATTTTATAAAAATAAAATAAAAATAGTTTAACATGCTTTTTTTGGGAGTAATCACTGATCAGCCTATGAAAATAACCTTTGTTACAAATTTAACTAGAACCATGCATACTGCACATTCACTAATAATGACAACCTTACTGTAGCAGGCATTAGGCTATAGAACATGATCACAGGTCTCAACAATCGCTCAAGTCCACATGCAAGTGATTAGCCAGATAATGTTTATATTTCAAGTTAAAGATAGCAGACTTGGATCGATTTTCTAGTTCCCTTCATCTAAAATTAGGTTTTGGTTGAAGATCTGCTAATTCAGTATAAAAACAATATGCATAAAGTAGAGAAAATTATACAATTTTGGCTCCAGAGCACACGGGACCTCAGACTAGTGCGAAGGTTGACCTTCCAATGGGACACCGACCCTAAGCACACAGCCTAAACAAGGCAGGAGTGGCTTCGGGACAAGTCTCTGAATGTCCTTGAGTGGCCCAGCCAGGGCCCAGACTTGAACCCGATCGAACATCTCTGGAGAGACCTGAAAATAGCTGTACAGCAACGCTCCCGATCCAACCTGAGAGCTTGAGAGCATCTGCAGAGAAGAATGGGAGAAACTCCCCAAATACAGGTGTGCTAAGCTTGTAGCATCATACCCAAGAAGACTCAAGGCTGTGATCGCTGCCAAAAGGTTCTTCAACAATGTACTGATTAAAGGGTCTGAATACTTATGTAAATGTGGTATTTCAGCTTCTTTTTTTTTGTTGACATTTGCTAAAATTTCTAAAAAGCTGATTTTGCCTTGTCATCACGGGGTATTGTGTGTGTGTGAGAGTGTAGACTGATTTAATCATTTTTAGAATGAGGCTGTAATGTAACAAAATTTTAGAAAAAGTCAAGGGGTCTGAATACTTTCCGGCACTGTTTATCAATGAATTGGCGAGGGCACTACAAGTCTGCAGCACCCAGCCTCACCCTACTAGAATCTGAAGTCAAATGGCTACTGCTTGCTGATGATCTGGTGCTTCTGTCACCAACCAAGGAGGGCCTACAGCAGCACCTAGATCTTCTGCACAGATTCAGTCAGACCTGGGCCCTGACAGACCTGGGCCCTGACAGACCTGGGCCCCTGGGCCCTGACAGACCTGGGCCCTGACAGACCTGGGCCCTGACAGACCTGGGCCCTGACAGACCTGAGCCCTGACAGACCTGAGCCCTGACAGACCTGAGCCCTGACAGACCTGAGCCCTGACAGACCTGAGCCCTGACAGTAAATCTCTAAGACTAAAATAATGGTGTTCCATAAAAGGGTAGCTGCCAAGACAACAAATATAAATTCCACCTGGACACCGTTGCCCTGGAGCACACAACAAACTATACATACATACATACCTCGGCCTAAACATCAGCACCACAGGTAACTTCCACAACGCTGTGAACCATCTGAGAGACAAGGCAAGAAGGGCCTCCTATGCCATCAAAACGAACATAAAATGAAACATACCAATTAGGATCTGGCTAAAAAAAAATACTTGAATCAGTTATAGAACCCATTGCCCTTTATGGTTGTGAGGTCTGGGGTCCGCTCACCAAATGAGAAACACCAAATTGAGACTCTGCATGCAGAATTCTGAAAGAATATCCTCCGTGTACAACGTAAAACACCAAATAATGCAGAGCATACTTAGGCCAATACCCGCTAATTATCAAAATCCAGAAGAGAGCAGTTAAATTCTACAACCACCTAAAAGGAAGTGATTCCCAAACCTTCCATAACAAAGCCATCACCAGCAGAGAGATGAACCTGGAGAAGAGTCCCCTAAGCAAGCTGGTCCTGACGCTCTGTTCACAAACAGACCCCACAGAGCCCCAGGATAGCAACACAATTAGACCCAACCAAATCATGAGAAAACAAAACGTTAATCACTTTGACACATTGGAAAGAATTTACCAAAGAAACAGAGCAAACTAGAATGCTATTTGGCCCTAAACAGAGAGGACACAGAGGCAGAATACCTGACCACTGTGACGGACACAAAATTAAGGAAAGCTTTGACTATGTACATACCCCTCGAGCATGGACTATTGAGAGAGGCCGCCGTAGGTAGACCTGGCCTCACTGCCAATCCTGAAGTATACCATTAAAGCTACAAAAGTGTCAGTGTTCAATCTTTACAAAACAACAGAACAGATTAACCGGAATGACATTTACTATATATATATATATATATATATATATATATATAGGGGGTACCGGTACAGAGTCAATGTGCAGGGTACCGGTTAGTTGAGGTAATATGTACATGTAGGTAGAGTTATTAAAGTGACTATGCAAATAGTTTGGGTAGCTATTTTAAAAGCTGTTCAGGTCTGGGACCTAGAATTAGCACTCCGGTACCGCTTGCCGTGCAGTAGCAGAGAGAACAGTCTATGACTAGGGTGGCTGGAGTCTTTGACCATTTTTAGGGCCTTCCTCTGACATCGCCTGGTATAGAGGTCCTGGATGGCAGGAATCTTGGCCCCAGTGATGTACTGGGCCGCACACACTACCCTCTGTAGCGCCTTGCGGTCGGAGGCCAAGCAGTTGCCATACCAGGCAGTGATGCAACCATGCTCTCGATGGTGCAGCTGTAGAACTTTTTGAGGATCTGAGGACCCATGCCGAATCTTTTCAGTCTCCCGATGGGGGATAGGCTTTGTTGTGCCCTCTTCACCACTATCTTGGTGTGCAAGGACAATGTTAGTTTGTTGGTGATGTGGACGCCAAGGAACATGAAGCTCTCAACCTGCTCCACTACAGCCCCATCGATGAGAATGGGGGCGTGCTCGGTCCTCCTTTTCCTGCAGTCCACAATAATCTCGTTTTGAGGGATAGGTTGTTATTCTGGCACCACATGGCCAGGTCTCCGACCTCCTCCTTATAGGCTTTCTCGTAGTCGTCTGTGATCAGGCCTACCACTGTTGTGTCATCTGCAGACGTAATGGTGTTGGAGTCGTCATAGCTGAACAACCCAGCATTAAAACACCCCAACCTTGATCTTTTTAATGAAAGCATGACCCTACTACATCCCAGCAGTTGGGTCATCCAAACAAACCCAGATTTTTTTGAGTGTAGAAATTAAACTAACAAGCCAACAGCATCATGCTGTGCCAGTATCAAGGAAATGATTGGTTACTCCCTCACACCCCTTTTCCATCCTGCATTGAAATGTTGATGAGGTCTGAAAATAAATGCAATAGATTGGGACTGAAATTACTGACAAAACAGTGTAATGTACATTTAATCTAATCTTTAATTAAACTGAAAAATACATCTGACACAACAAACAAAAAGACCCATCTGCTGCTCCAGCCCTCTTACCCTCATTATGTTACGATGGACCTAACCCTAATTCAGCCCTCTAACCCTCCACATGGCCTCATTATGTTACCATGGACCTAACCCTAATTCAGGACAGCAAACTAACCTCATTGTCGTATTTAGATTGAAAGCATAGTATGTATGGATAGAGCCTGGTTATGAAAACATTGAAATGGCGAGTACACCACGCCAGCTATCAATAAACTGGTGCCATTGCCTAAAATGATGATCACCGCGAAACAGTCAACATGCCAATCTAGCGATCAATTGCGCTCAGAATAGAATTGAAACACATGAACACATGCAAACAGACCATATCGTAGACCCAAGCTTTTAATAAACCAATACAGTCGCAACATGAACATGATGGAACCAACTGTGTCATATTGATTACCATTCCGTATCAATGCTACAGATTCAATATTTGGACACCAATATGTTTCCCACTGAGTTGTAGCTTTTATTAGAAGACCATGTGCTGGCTACGCAGAACCGCAGAGAACACATGGCACGCTGTGGCTCAAAGGAGAAAAGGTTGAGCTGTAGTAGAAAGTGGTGTACTCACGTACTGCCTCCTGCTTGGCGTCTAACCCGGAGATAGACTGCTGAAGTTTACCGACTTTACTCTGCAGTCCCCGGACCCGTTGGTTGGTAAACACGATATCGCTCTCCAGCTCCTGGAAGAGAGAGCAGGCGTGCCGGGCCAGGTCGGAAAGCTGTCGTAGGGTCCGGGACAGAGCCACATTGTTGACCGTACACAGATCCTCGAAAACCAAACTCTCTTCTTTCGGGACTGAATGCCTGCACAGTAACTGGGGTTCCACGATCCGTTTGGCAAATGGCATTTTGACATGGACCCGATTAGAAATCCACAAAAAAAATCTGAACCAATAAATTATTTTCCAAACAATAGTTGCCCCCATTAATCCAACTGTCCCTGATTGAGCGGTTCTTCAGGCATCATTTCACTTTCTACAGACTGAGTGGTCGCCTCCCGCTGCTCCTCTGGTCATCAGCTGCCTATCTATCCATAGGTACTAGCCTATGTTTTTCAGAGCTTTAAAAGTGAGGCGCTTTTAAAAAAGATCACCCCAAAACCTGGCGCGGATCTTCTCATTTCCCGGATCTGGACTGGGACCGAAGCGCGAAGCTGTCTGTGTCCATGGAGCCTCCAAGCGCGCTGCCGAGACTGAGCGCTTGCACTATTACCACAACAGAGGATTCTTGGTGTGGAAGAGTTGCTCGATGATAATAATCACTTTGAACGGCTGTATAAGAGACTGATATATAGAGAGTTGTAGTGTCATAAGATGACTGTAGCCTATGTGTTAAGAATGTATTAAACTGTTCTCTGTGTGTAAAAGCATCAGTTACTCTTCCAGGGGCCGACATGAAACAATATATTTATTTAACTAGGCAAGTCAGTTAATGAGGCCTACCATAACGGCCAAACCATAACGGTGCTGGGTCAGTTGTGCGACACCCTATGTGACCCCAATCACGGCCAGTTGTGATACAGCCTGGATTCGAATCAGGGTCTGTAATGACACCTCTAGCACTGAGATGCAGCCCAGCTAGTAATGAGGAATCGGCCCAGAAGCGGGGGGCCGGAACTAATTGAATCGGCCCGGAATCGGGTGTTGGACTCAGCCCGGAATCAAAATGAATGACTGCCCAGAGTCAGCCCAAGTACATCGGGTCGTTTCAGTCTACCAGAATTCAGCCGACTTTGCCGGCACCTTACCAGAATCCCCCCAGAAGCGACCCGATGCTAATTTATATAAATGTATACAGAATTACCTGATTTAGTCATTTTAAATATTACTATTATACATTTTATACATACAAATGATACCCATCCACAAAAAAAGCATTTTGTGTCGGAGGAAACGCCATACACCTGGTCAGTGTTCATCCGCCTGACACACCCCAGGAGTCGCTACAGCACGATGGAACAAGGACATCCCGGTCAGCCAAACCCTCCCCTAACTCAAACTACGCTGAGCAAATTGTGCGTCACCTCATAGGTCTCCCGGGCACGGCTGGCATGGGTCTCGAAAAGGAATCTGTAGCAACGCAGTTTGCACTGCGATGCAGCGTCTTAGACCGCTGCACCACTCAGGAGGTTCCAGCCATAAAGTTTTTAATGCTTATCAAATGCCTTGCAACAAGTATCAAAATACTAAAATACTGCACAGGACTCTAAAATAATTTCATTGAAATGTTAATTGTATGTTAATTTGATCATAGAAACAATGAGAAAATATGATTAAAATAAATAATGGAATGTTAATTATATAAAGCAGCCTATGTAATCATCTGCCAGAGTAGCCCCAAGTAATACATTTGGGCCAGATAATTCACACCAGAATCAGATCTAGCTCAATCCCCACGTTTTAGCCATAAGTAATACTGCCGAAGGCGGCCCAGACTCAGGCTACATGACATCGGCCAAGTCTGACTCTCAGCCGGAATCGGTCCAGATCCACTGTGCTAGCTGGGAGTGCCTTAGACCGCTGCGCCCCAGATCCACTGTGCTAGCTGGGAGTGCCTTAGACTGCTGCACCTCTTGGGAGCCCAAAATAATATAATACATACATTTAAAACGTCACACATAGCCTCCATTTCTCAGTTTTTTTAAACAGATTTTATTGCTACCTTGAGTTACCTGGGGTGGCAGAGAGTTCCATGTAGTCAAGGCTCTATTTAATATTGTGTGTTTCCCAGCCTCGGTTCTTGACCTGGGGACTGTGACGAGACCTCTGGTTCCATGTCTTGTCTTGTACCGATGAGTGTCTGGACTGTGTGCCAACTGCTTGAACAGACAGTTCAGTATCTTCAACAAATCAACACCTCACACAAAGACCAATAGTGATGCAGTAAATCTCTCCTCAACCTTGATCCAGGAGAGACTGACACTTTACCTCTGTGTACATCGGTGGCGGTCAGTGCCGTTTATGATGAGGATTCACAAAAATGTTTGAGCTGGGGTTATGAGTAGGCTAAACTAGCTTGCATATTGGTTGCTCCCCAGGAAGTCAAAATAGTCACAAAAGGAGACATTCCTGTCTTTGCAGAGTTTCTTCAGGAACTGGTTTAGGACGGCAGCAGCCCTGTCGATGACAATGGGGGCGTGCTCGATCCTCCTTTTCCTGTAGTCCACGATCATCTCTTTTGTCTTGATCACTTTGAGGGAGAGGTTGTTGACCTGGCACCACATGGCCAGGTCTCTGACCTCCTCCCTATAGCCTGTCTCGTCGTTGATCAGACCTACCACTGTTCTGTCATCTTCAAACTTAATGATGGGGTTGGAGTCATGCCTGGCCGTGCAGTCATGAGTGAACAGGGAGTACAGGAGGGGACTAAGCACGCACCTCTTAGGGGCACCAGTATTGAGGATCAAAGTGTGTTGTTACCTACCCTTACCACCTTGGGGCGGCCCATCAGGAAGTCCAGGATCCAGTTGCAGAGGGAGGTGTTTAGTCCCAGGGTCTTTAGCTTGGTGATGAGCTTTAAGGGGACTACGGTGTTGAATGCTGAGCCGCAGTCAATGAATAGCATTCTCACATAGGTGTTCCTTTTGTCCAGGTGTCTCCTGTCTCAGCCTCCAGTATTTATGCTGCAGTAGTTTATGTGTCGGGGGCTAGGGTCAGTCTGTTATATCTGGAGTACTTCTTCTGTCTTATCCGGTGTCCTGTGTGAATTTAAGTATGCTCTCTCTAATTCTCTCTTTCTCTCTTTCTTTCTCTCTCTCGGAGGACCTGAGCCCTAGGACCATGCCTCAGGACTACCTGGTATGATGACTCCTTGCTGTCCCCAGTCCACCTGGCAGTGCTGCTGCTCCAGTTTCAACTGTTCTGCCTGCGGCTATGGAACCCTGACCTGTTCCCAGACCTGCTGTTTTCAACTCTCTAGAGACAGCAGGAGCGGTAGAGATACTCTTAATGATTGGCTATGAAAATCCAACTGACATTTACTCCTGAGGTGCTGACTTATTATTATTTGACCATGCTGGTCATTTATGAACATTTGAACATCTTGGCCATGTTCTGTTATAATCTCCACCCGGCACAGCAAGAAGAGTACTGGCCACCCCTCATAGCCTGGTTCCTCTCTAGGTTTCTTCCTAGGTTTTGGCCTTTCTATGGAGTTTTTCCTAGCCACCGTGCTTCTACACCTGCATTGCTTGCTGTTTGGGGTTTAGGCTGGGTTTCTGTACAGCACTTTGAGATATCAGCTGATGTAAGAAGGGCTATATAAATACATTTGATTTGTGTAAAAGGGCAGTGTGGAGTGCAATAGAGATTGCATGATCTGTGGATCTGTTTGAGGAGGTATGCAAATTTGTGTGGGTCTAGGGTTTCTGGGATAATGGTGTTGATGTGAGCCATGACAGCCCTTTCAAAGCACTTCATAGCTACAGACGTGAGTGCTACGGGTCGGAAGCCATTTAGGCAGGATACCTTAGTGTTATTGGGCACAGGGACTATGGTAGTCTGCTTGAAACATGTTGGTATTAAAGACTCAGTCAGGGACAGGTTGAAAATGTCAGTGAAGATACTTGCCAGTTGGTCAGCGCATGCTCCATGTACACGTCCAGGTAATCCGTCTGGCCCTGCTGCCTTGAAAATGTTGATCTGTTTAAAGGCTACGGAGAGCGTGATCACATAGTCATCCGGAACAGTTGATGCAATCATGTATGTTTCAGTGTTACTTGCCTTGTCTAGTAGGCTCATGTCACTGGGCAGCTCATGGCTGTGATTCCCTTTGTACTCTGTAACAGCTGCAAGCCCTGCCACATCTGACGAGCGTTGGAGCCGGTGTAGTATGATTCCATCTTAGTCCTGTATTGACGCTTTGCCTGCTTGATGGTTCGTCGGAGGGCATAGAGGGATTTCTTATAAGCTTCCGGGTTAGAGTCCCGCTCCTTGAAAGCTGCAGCTCTACCCTTTAGCTCAGTGCGGATGTTTCCTGTAATCCATTGCTTCTGGTTGGGGTATGCACATACAGTCACTGTGGGGACGACGTCATCGATGCACTTATTGATGAAGCCAGTGTCGTGTCTTTAGCTATGCCGGATTAAGTGATATGACATGCTATTCTATAAAATCCTTTCTCCGTAATTAATATTACCTGAATGAGCTAATCATGTAAATGTAATTAACTAGAGAGTCGGGGCACCACAAAATAATATTTATAGAGCTCTTCCGAATAAACTCTTAACTTCTCATGACTCTCAAACCCGTATCCGGGAACGTAACCATAGCCTCAAACTAATTAGCATAACGCAGCGGACATAAATCTTCCTAGAAAATCTTCCTATTCATGAAAATCACAAATGAAATATATTGAGACACAGCTTAGCCTTTTGTTAATCACACTGTCATCTCAGATTTTCAAAATATGCTTTACAGCCAATGCTAGACAAGCATTTGTGTAAGTTTATCATGGCATAATGCTATGCTAGGCTCTGCTACCAGTAGGCAACATTTTCACGAAAATAAGAAAAGCAATCAAATTAAATAATTTACCTTTGAAGAACTTCGGATGTTTTCACTCAGGAGACTCCCAGTTAGATAGCAAATGTTCCTTTTTTCCAAAAATATTATTTTTGTAGGCGAAATAGTAGGCTCCGTTTGTTCTTCAAGTTTGGCTGAGAAATCGACCGGAAAATGCAGTCACTACAACTCCGAACTTTTTTCCAAATTAGCTCCATAATATCGACAGAAACATGGCAAACGTTGTTTAGAATCAATCCTCAAGGTGTTTTTCACATATCTATTCGATAAAATATCCACCGAGACAATTGGTTTCTCATAAGAAGCGATTGGAAATTTTCTGCGGGAGCCATCATGTGACCACTTGCTCAATGTGGTCCCTTATGGCTATTCTTCAACATAAATGCGTAAAAAGACGTCACAATGCTGTAGACACCTTGGGGAATACGTAGAAAACGTAAGCTCATTCGTAGCCCATCCACAGCCATATAAGGAGTCATTGGCATGAAGCGGTTTCAAAAAATGCGGCACTTCCTGATTGGATTTTTATCTGGGCTTCACCTGTAACATCAGTTCTGTTGCACTCACAGACAATATCTTTGCAGTTTTCGAAACTTCAGAGTGTTTTCTATCCAAAGCTGTCAATTATATGCACAGTCGAGCATTTTTTCATAATAAAATATATTGTCTAAAACGGGAACGTTTTTTATCCAAAAATGAAAATACTGCCCCTAGATTCGCAACAGCAGTCAATATTAATCGTCACCTTAATTCAGTCTCATCTGAAAGTTGTAAATTCTTGGTTATCTTCGCGAACCCTGGCTAACAAGTTGAATCAGCAATACAAAATTGGGTTTAACGATTTATTTACTAAATACCTAACTGCAGGCACGCTCAATGTCCTAAACAATATCATAACCGCCATCGATAAGAGACAATACTGTGCAGCCGTATTCATCAACCTGGCCAAGGCTTTCGACTCTGTCAATCACCACATTCTTATTGGCAGACTCAACAGCCTTGGTTTCTCAAATTATTGCCTCGCCTGGTTCACCAACTACTTCTCAGATAGAGTTCAGTGTGTCAAATCGGAGGGCCTGTTGTCCTGACCTCTTGTGGTCTCTATGGGGGTGCCACAGGGTTCAATTCTCGGGCCGACTCTCTTCTCTGTATACATCAATAATGTCGCTCTCGCTGCTGGTGAGTCTTTGATCCACCTCTATACAGACGACACTATTCTGTATACTTCTAGCCCTTCTTTGGACACAGTGTTAACTAACCTCCAGATGAGCTTCAATGCCATACAACTCTCCTTCCGTGGCCTCCAACTGCTCTTAAATGCAAGTAAAACTAAATGCATGCTCTTCAACCGATTGCTGCCCGCACCTGCCCGCCTGTCCAGCATCACTACTCTGGACGGCTCTGACTTAGAATATGTGGACAACTGCAAATACCTAGGTGTCTGGCTAGACTGTAAACTCTCCTTCCAGACTCACATTAAGTATCTCCAATCCAAAATTAAATCTAGAATCGGCTTCCTATATCGCAACAAAGCATCCTTCACTCATGCTGCCTAACATACAATCGTAAAACTGACCATCCTACCGATCCTTGACTTTGTCTATGTCATCTATAAAATAGCCTCCAACACTCTACTCAACAAATTGGGTGTAGTCTATCACAGTGCCATCCATCTTGTCACCAAAGCCCCATGTATTACCTACCACTGCGACCTGTATGCTCTCGTTGGCTGGCCATCGCTTCATACTCCTCGCCAAACCCACTGGCTCCAGGTCATCTATAAGTCTCTGCTAGGTAAAGCTCCGCCTTATCTCAGCTCACTGGTCACGATAACAACACCCTCCCGTAGCATGCGCTCCAGCAGGTATATCTCGCTGGTCACCTCCAAAGCCAATTCCTCCTTTGGCTGCCTTTCCTTCCAGTTCTCTGCTGTCAATGACTGGAACAAACGGCAAAAATTACTGAAGCTGGAGACCCATATCTCCCGCACTAGCTTTAAGCACCAGCTGTCATAGCAGCTCACAGATCACTGCACCTGTACATAGCCCATCTGTAAACAGCCCATCCAACTACCTCATCCCCACTTTTTTACTGGTCACTGGTGCTTCCTGCTTTAGTTTTTGCTTATAAGCAGGAATCAGGAGGATATAATGTTGGTCAGATTTTCCAAATGGAGGTGTGCCAATATTAGAGTAGTTGGCTAGAATTGTGGTCAGGAGAGAGTTCATGTCTTAGACAAGGGTGCTTGGGTAACAGTGGACCATGGTCTGCCCACAGGCTGTAGACAGGTCAAAATATCTCACCATCGAGCTGCCCACGACTATCGTGATCGTGTTGGAATCTTATGGGGAAGGAAGAGGGGGAACGGAAAACAGGCTGCCTTGGACCTTGGTGGATGAGGTGTGCTTCAACTCACTGCACCAGTACCAGAAGCAGCGGATGGCGTTGGATTCCTCGGGAGATGGAGGAAGGCCCAAGACCTTGTTTCCTTTGGTCAGCGACCAGCTGAGCTGTAGAGGGTGCCCCTTGATCTGATCTTCTAGGATATCTGGAGGCCGACCAGCCTGCCTCCCGCCTGACCTAGTTCGCCTTGCCAGTGTCCATTCTCCCACTGGCCAAGGAGTTGAGCTAACCATCTGTCCAGTAGATTGGAGCAGGTCAGTACCGCCCGACATATCGACTGAAATTTTGTGTGCCTGGGCTTCATCATAGTACTTAGAAACCAGATCTTGTTTTTCCTAAAGATGAGTTAGCAGCCGGAAAATCTCCTCCCTATAAGCTGCTTGACAATGATACATTGGAACCGAAGAAGAATTTATGTTAATTTATCAGTTCCGCCTCATTTTCCTCCTCTTGCGTACATATCTCGCACCTAACGCATTTGAGATCAGACATAGACACAATACCACTGGTGTTTTGACTCTAGCACTGCTAGTGTTATCTTGCTCTGTTAGCACGATGGCTAACCGTTAACTATTGTGTTTTTTTAGCAGGAATCCGGGACAGAAACTTGCGGTCCCAGCTGAAAAAGCTAACCCTGTCACGGAATCCTTAGCTATCAGAACTTCCAATGGTTAAAGATGTTGTTGTTGCCTTGATTAAAAATGATTTAATGAAAACCAGTTCATAAAACAACAGACCGAGTGTAGACAGTACACTGATCTGTTGCCCGCTCTGATGCCGTCTGTTGCGTGATGGTTAATTCAAAATGATAAATTATGGATTGGACTGAACAAAATGATTTAGGGCAATGATTCATCCTTAAGAAAAATCTTGATTAATGTATTACTGTATGTCCTTGGTTGTAACAAGTAATAAACCAAACATGCAGTGCAGTGACAGGCTACTGGAGAACATATAACAGACCTCTGTGGACATACACACTATATTTGACAATGTGCTATTGTGGTGGCTATTTATTTATCAGACAGATACAGTGTAAATGAAAACATACTGTAAAACGAAATACTACAATCTACAGTATCACAGAACAATGGAGCGATCGTCCTAAGAAGCGGACCAAAGCGCAGCGTGGTGTGAACGCATCATTTTAATGGATGACGAAAACACAAAGTAAACTGAACAAAACAATAAATGAACAACGAAGGTGAGGCTATACACGAAATGTGCTGACACAAGCAACTAACATAGACAATCACCCACAACCCACAATGACAAAACAGGCTACCTAAATATGGTTTCCAATCAGAGACAACGACTAACACCTGCCTCTGATTGAGAACCATATCAGGCCAAACACAGAAACAGACAAACTAGACATCCAACATAGAATGTCCACTCAGATCACACCCTGACCAAACAAAACATAGAAACATCCAAAGCAAACTATGGTCAGGGCGTGACAGGAGTGGCATTAGTTTGATAACTAGCCTGTGGTAATGAGTCACACAGTATGATCTAACAGGGTTCTAATCAGATACAGCCTACAGATACAGCAGCCAGTTCTTTATGAATGACGGAGTTGCAGATTCCTGTGATGCTACGTCATACAGCTGTACTTTAATCTGCTGTCACCTCCACACCAAGCTGGACTGGGTTAGGGCTGACCAGTCCAGAGCCCAGACCCACCCAGCTGAATGAGTGTTTAGTTTATATCCAGCTGACTGGGATAGAAGAGCTGACACTCTAAGCTCTTCCTGTGTTATAGCTAGTATCCACAGCAGAACTGCAACCACTGCAAAGCCCGGCTGTGACAAAGGAGAGGAAAGAGATGCTGTCTGTATGGCGGCACCCTGGAGTACTGGTGGTGCCATGAAGAGACAACTTGCTTGTCTTCTGTTGTGCTACAGCCCCAGCCCCAACCCCTGCGGTAATGTCTTTTACTGGGAGACGGAACTACAACGTACGTACATTATACAGTATATTTCAATAGCAATTCCAAAATGCACAACTAAAACAATGAAACTGTCCATGAATAAGTGTTTAATCTGGTTCCTTCTGAAGGTTTAGTCACACGCTCTGAGCACCCTGGTTAAACTCTAACCCCACTGCTGGCAGATGCACTTATTAGCAGTGGTGGAAAAAATACACCATTTTCATACTTGAGTAAAAGTAAAGACACCTTAAAAGAAAATTACTTAAGTAAAAGTGAAAGTCCCACAGTAAAATGCCACTTGAGTAAAAGTGTAAAAGTATATGTTTTTAAATGTATTTAAGTATCAAAAGTAAAAGCATAAATAATTTAAAATTCCTTATATTAAGCAAACCAGTCAACACAATTTTCTTGTTTTTAAAATTTACGGAAAGCCAGGGGCACATTTCAACACTCAGACATAATTTACAAATGAAGCATTTCTGTTTAGTGAGTCTGCCAGATCAGAGGCAGTAGGGATGACCAGGGAAGTTCTCTTGATAAGTGTGTGAATTAGACCATTTTACGGTCCTATTAAGCATTTAAAATGTAACGAGTACTTTTGGTGTCAGGGAAAATGTAAGGAGTAAAGAGTACTGTCACGCCCTGAGCTGAGATATCTCTGTTTTCTTTATATTTTGGTTAGGTCAGGGCGTGACTAGGGTGGTTACACTAGTTTTTGTATTGTCTAGGGGTTTTGTATTGTCTAGGGTTTTTGTATTGTCTAGGGTTTTTGTATGTCTAGGTGATTTTTATGTTTATGGTGGCCTGATATGGTTCCCAATCAGAGGCAGCTGTTTATCGTTGTCTCTGATTGGGGATTATATTTAGGTAGCCATTTCCCTTTGGTGTTTGTGGGATCTTATTCTATGTTTAGTTGCCTGTCTGCACCATTCGTACAGCTTCACGGTTCGTTCGTTTTGTTGTTTTGTTAGTTTGTTCAGTGTTCTTTCTTTAATAAAAGAGGAATGTACGTATACCACGCTGCACCTTGATCTCCTTCGTATAACGAACGTGACAGAAGATCCCACCAAAAATGGACCAAGCCGCGTGTTCAGGAGGAATGGACCTGGGAGGAGATCCTGAATGGAGCAGGACCCTGGACGCAGGCTGGGGATTATCGCCTTCCAAAAAAGGAAATAGAGGCAGTGAAAGCAGAACGCCAAAGTTACGAGGAGTTATACCAACGAGGTAGGCCACAGAAACACCAATATTTTTTTGGGGGGGGCACATGGAGCAGTCGGTGGAGCCGAGGAGCGAACCAGAGCCAGTCAGGGAGTCGGATGAGGAGTTTGACGCAAGATTCCGGAGAGAGGTGCTAGCATTGAGAGCGCGGCAGAGCGGGTGTGCTGAGGTGTCATCAGCCCGGAGTCACCTCTACTGGCCCCATGCATCAGGTCTCCAGTGTGCCTCCACAGTCCAGTACGTCCTATGCCTCCTCTCCGCACTCGCCCTGAGGTGCATGTCACCAGCCCGGTACCACCAGTGCCGGCACCACGCATCAGATCTCCAGTGCGCCTCCACAGTCCAGTACGTCCTGTTCCTGCTCCTCGCACTCGCCCTGAGGTGCGTGTCACCAGCCCGGTACCACCAGTACCGGTCCCAAGCATCAGGCCTCCAGTGCGCCTCCACAGTCCGAAGCTTCCGGCGACAGTTCCCAGTCCGAAGCTTCTGGCGACAGTTCAGTCCGGAGCTTCCGGCGACAGTTCCCAGTCCGTAACCTCAGGCGACGTTTCACAGTCCGTAACCTCAGGCGACGTTTCACAGTCCGGGAACCTCCAACGACGGGTCACAGTCCGGAACCTCCAACGACGGGCCACAGTCCGGGGTCTACAGAGACGGTTCCCAGTCCGGGGCGATGATGATCCGATGATGATGATCCGCAGTCCAGAGCCTCCGGCGATGATCCACGGTCCGGCTCTACAAAGGCGGAGGGGTCAGCATAAAAAGGGGGGGTCGGCGTCCAGAACCAGAGCCGCCACCGAGGGTAGATGCCCACTCAGACCCTCCCCTAACCCTCTCATAGTCCCTGTCCTCCTAACTCTCTCATAGTCCCTGTCCTCCTAACCCTAACTCTCTCATAGTCCCTGTCCTCCTAACCCTACCTCTCTCACAGTCCCTGCCCTCCTAACTCTCTCATTGTCCCTGTCCTCCTAACTCTCACATAGTCCCTGCCCTCCTAACCCTCTCATAGTCCCTGTCCTCCTAACCCTCTCATAGTCCCTGTCCTCCTAACCCTCTCATAGTCCCTGTCCTCCTAACTCTCTCATAGTCCCTGTCCTCCTTACTGTCTCATAGTCCCTGTCCTCCTCACCCTAACTCTCTCATAGTCCCTGTCATCCTAACCCTAACTCTCTCATAGTCCCTGTCCTCCTAACCCTAACCCTCTCATAGTCCCTGTCCTGCTAACTATCTCATAGTCCCTGTCCTCCTAACTCTCTTATAGTCCCTGTCCTCCAAACCCTAACTCTCTCATAGTCCCTGTCCTCCAAACTCTCTCATAGTCCCTGTCCTCCTAACCCTAACCCTCTCATAGTCCCTGCCCTCCTAACCCTCTCATAGTCCCTGTCCTCCTAACTCTCTCATAGTCCCTGTCCTCCTAACTCTCTCATAGTCCCTGTCCTCCTAACCCTAACTCTCTCATAGTCTCTGCCCTCCTAACCCTCTCATAGTCCCTGTCCTCCTAACTCTCTCATAGTCTCTGCCCTCCTAACCCTCTCATAGTCCCTGTCATCCTAACCCTCTCATAGTCCATGTCCTCCTACCTCTCTCATAGTCCCTGCCCTCCTAACTCTCTCATTGTCCCTGTCCTCCTAACTCTCTCATAGTCCCTGCCCTCCTAACCCTAACCCTCTCATAGTCCCTGTCCTCCTAACCCTCTCATAGTCCCTGTCCTCCTAACTCTCTCATAGTCCCTGTCCTCCTTACTGTCTCATAGTCCCTGTCCTCCTCACCCTAACTCTCTCATAGTCCCTGTCCTGCTAACCCTAACTCTCTCATAGTCCCTGTCCTCCTAACCCTAACCCTCTCATAGTCCCTGTCCTGCTAACTCTCTCATAGTCCCTGTCCTCCTAACCCTAACCCTCTCATAGTCCCTGCCCTCCTAACCCTCTCATAGTCCCTGTCCTCCTAACTCTCTCATAGTCCCTGTCCTCCAAACTCTCTCATAGTCCCTGTCCTCCTAACCCTAACCCTCTCATAGTCCCTGCCCTCCTAACCCTCTCATAGTCCCTGTCCTCCTAACTCTCTCATAGTCCCTGTCCTCCTAACTCTCTCATAGTCCCTGTCCTCCTAACCCTCTCATAGTCCCTGTCCTCCTAACTCTCTCATAGTCCCTGTCATCCTAACCCTAACTCTCTCATAGTCCCTGTCCTCCTAACCTTAACTGTCTCATAGTCCCTGTCCTCCTAACTCTCTTATAGTCCCTGTCCTCCTAACCCTAACTCTCTCATAGTCCCTGTCCTCCTAACCCTAACTCTCTCATAGTCCCTGTCCTCCTAACCCTCTCATAGTCCCTGTCCTCCTAACCCTAACCCTCTCATAGTCCCTGTCCTCCTAACTCTCTCATAGTCCCTGTCCTCCTTACTGTCTCATAGTCCCTGTCCTCCTCACCCTAACTCTCTCATAGTCCCTGTCCTCCTAACCCTAACTCTCTCATGGTCCCTGTCCTCCTAACCCTAACCCTCTCATAGTCCCTGTCCTGCTAACTATCTCATAGTCCCTGTCCTCCTAACTCTCTTATAGTCCCTGTCCTCCAAACCCTAACTCTCTCATAGTCCCTGTCCTCCTAACCCTAACCCTCTCATAGTCCCTGCCCTCCTAACCCTCTCATAGTCCCTGTCCTCCTAACTCTCTCATAGTCCCTGTCCTCCTAACTCTCTCATAGTCCCTGTCCTCCTAACCCTAACTCTCTCATAGTCTCTGCCCTCCTAACCCTCTCATAGTCCCTGTCATCCTAACCCTCTCATAGTCCATGTCCTCCTACCTCTCTCATAGTCCCTGCCCTCCTAACTCTCTCATTGTCCCTGTCCTCCTAACTCTCTCATAGTCCCTGCCCTCCTAACCCTAACCCTCTCATAGTCCCTGTCCTCCTAACCCTCTCATAGTCCCTGTCCTCCTAACTCTCTCATAGTCCCTGTCCTCCTTACTGTCTCATAGTCCCTGTCCTCCTCACCCTAACTCTCTCATAGTCCCTGTCCTCCTAACCCTAACTCTCTCATAGTCTCTGTCCTGCTAACTATCTCATAGTCCCTGTCCTCCTAACCCTAACCCTCTCATAGTCCCTGTCCTGCTAACTATCTCATAGTCCCTGTCCTCCTAACTCTCTTATAGTCCCTGTCCTCCAAACCCTAACTCTCTCATAGTCCCTGTCCTCCAAACTCTCTCATAGTCCCTGTCCTCCTAACCCTAACCCTCTCATAGTCCCTGCCCTCCTAACCCTCTCATAGTCCCTGTCCTCCTAACTCTCTCATAGTCCCTGTCCTCCTAACTCTCTCATAGTCCCTGTCCTCCTAACCCTAACTCTCTCATAGTCTCTGCCCTCCTAACCCTCTCATAGTCCCTGTCCTCCTAACTCTCTCATAGTCTCTGCCCTCCTAACCCTCTCATAGTCCCTGTCATCCTAACCCTCTCATAGTCCATGTCCTCCTACCTCTCTCATAGTCCCTGCCCTCCTAACTCTCTCATTGTCCCTGTCCTCCTAACCCTCTCATAGTCCCTGCCCTCCTAACCCTAACCCTCTCATAGTCCCTGTCCTCCTAACCCTCTCATAGTCCCTGTCCTCCTAACTCTCTCATAGTCCCTGTCCTCCTTACTGTCTCATAGTCCCTGTCCTCCTCACCCTAACTCTCTCATAGTCCCTGTCCTCCTAACCCTAACTCTCTCATAGTCCCTGTCCTCCTAACCCTAACCCTCTCATAGTCCCTGTCCTGCTAACTCTCTCATAGTCCCTGTCCTCCTAACTCTCTTATAGTCCCTGTCCTCCTAACTCTCTCATAGTCCCTGTCATCCTAACCCTAACTCTCTCATAGTCCCTGTCCTCCTAACCTTAACTGTCTCATAGTCCCTGTCCTCCTAACTCTCTTATAGTCCCTGTCCTCCTAACCCTAACTCTCTCATAGTCCCTGTCCTCCTAACCCTAACTCTCTCATAGTCCCTGTCCTCCTAACCCTCTCATAGTCCCTGTCCTCCTAACCCTAACCCTCTCATAGTCCCTGTCCTCCTAACTCTCTCATAGTCCCTGTCCTCCTTACTGTCTCATAGTCCCTGTCCTCCTCACCCTAACTGTCTCATAGTCCCTGTCCTCCTAACCCTAACTCTCTCATAGTCCCTGTCCTCCTAACCCTAACCCTCTCATAGTCCCTGTCCTGCTAACTATCTCATAGTCCCTGTCCTCCTAACTCTCTTATAGTCCCTGTCCTCCAAACCCTAACTCTCTCATAGTCCCTGTCCTCCAAACTCTCTCATAGTCCCTGTCCTCCTAACCCTAACCCTCTCATAGTCCCTGCCCTCCTAACCCTCTCATAGTCCCTGTCCTCCTAACTCTCTCATAGTCCCTGTCCTCCTAACTCTCTCATAGTCCCTGTCCTCCTAACCCTAACTCTCTCATAGTCTCTGCCCTCCTAACCCTCTCATAGTCCCTGTCATCCTAACCCTCTCATAGTCCATGTCCTCCTACCTCTCTCATAGTCCCTGCCCTCCTAACTCTCTCATTGTCCCTGTCCTCCTAACTCTCTCATAGTCCCTGCCCTCCTAACCCTAACCCTCTCATAGTCCCTGTCCTCCTAACCCTCTCATAGTCCCTGTCCTCCTAACTCTCTCATAGTCCCTGTCCTCCTTACTGTCTCATAGTCCCTGTCCTCCTCACCCTAACTCTCTCATAGTCCCTGTCCTCCTAACCCTAACTCTCTCATAGTCCCTGTCCTGCTAACTATCTCATAGTCCCTGTCCTCCTAACCCTAACCCTCTCATAGTCCCTGTCCTGCTAACTATCTCATAGTCCCTGTCCTCCTAACTCTCTTATAGTCCCTGTCCTCCAAACCCTAACTCTCTCATAGTCCCTGTCCTCCAAACTCTCTCATAGTCCCTGTCCTCCTAACCCTAACCCTCTCATAGTCCCTGCCCTCCTAACCCTCTCATAGTCCCTGTCCTCCTAACTCTCTCATAGTCCCTGTCCTCCTAACTCTCTCATAGTCCCTGTCCTCCTAACCCTAACTCTCTCATAGTCTCTGCCCTCCTAACCCTCTCATAGTCCCTGTCCTCCTAACTCTCTCATAGTCTCTGCCCTCCTAACCCTCTCATAGTCCCTGTCATCCTAACCCTCTCATAGTCCATGTCCTCCTACCTCTCTCATAGTCCCTGCCCTCCTAACTCTCTCATTGTCCCTGTCCTCCTAACCCTCTCATAGTCCCTGCCCTCCTAACCCTCTCATAGTCCTTGTCCTCCTAACCCTCTCATAGTCCCTGTCCTCCTAACTCTCTCATAGTCCCTGTCCTCCTTACTGTCTCATAGTCCCTGTCCTCCTCACCCTAACTCTCTCATAGTCCCTGTCCTCCTAACCCTAACTCTCTCATAGTCCCTGTCCTCCTAACCCTAACCCTCTCATAGTCCCTGTCCTGCTAACTCTCTCATAGTCCCTGTCCTCCTAACTCTCTTATAGTCCCTGTCCTCCAAACCCTAACTCTCTCATAGTCCCTGTCCTCCAAACTCTCTCATAGTCCCTGTCCTCCTAACCCTAACCCTCTCATAGTCCCTGCCCTCCTAACCCTCTCATAGTCCCTGTCCTCCTAACTCTCTCATAGTCCCTGTCCTCCTAACTCTCTCATAGTCCCTGTCCTCCTAACCCTAACTCTCTCATAGTCTCTGCCCTCCTAACCCTCTCATAGTCCCTGTCCTCCTAACTCTCTCATAGTCCCTGTCCTCCTAACTGTCTCATAGTCCCTGTCCTCCTAACTCTCTCATAGTCCCTGTCATCCTAACCCTAACCCTCTCATAGTCCCTGTCCTCCTAACCCTCTCATAGTCCCTGTCCTCCTAACTCTCTCATAGTCCCTGTCCTCCTTACTGTCTCATAGTCCCTGTCCTCCTCACCCTAACTCTCTCATAGTCCCTGTCCTCCTAACCCTAACTCTCTCATAGTCCCTGTCCTCCTAACCCTAACCCTCTCATAGTCCCTGTCCTGCTAACTCTCTCATAGTCCCTGTTCTCCTAACTCTCTCATAGTACCTGTCCTCCTAACCCTAACCCTCTCATAGTCCCTGTCCTCCTAACTCTCTCATAGTCCCTGTCCTCCTAACCCTAATCTTCTCATAGTCCCTGTCCTCCTAACTCTCTCATAGTCCCTGTCCTCCTAACCCTAGTTCTCTCATAGTCCCTGCCCTCCTAACCCTAACCCTCTCATAGTCCCTGTCATCCTAACTCTCTCATAGTCCCTGTCCTCCTAACCCTAGTTCTCTCATAGTCCCTGTCCTCCTAACCCTAACCCTCTCATAGTCCCTGTCCTCCTAACCCTAGTTCTCTCCTAGTCCCTGTCCTCCTAACTCTCTCATAGTCCCTGTCCTCCTAACCCTAGTTCTCTCATAGTCCTTGCCCTCCTAACCCTAACCCTCTCATAGTCCCTGTCCTCCTAACCCCCTCATAGTCCCTGTCCTCCTAACCCTCTCATAGCCCTTGTCCTCCTAACCCTAGCTCTCTCATAGTCCCTGCCCTCCTAATCCTAACCCTCTCATAGTCCCTGTCCTCCTAACCCTCTCATAGTCTCTGCCCTCCTAACCCTAACCCTCTCATAGTCCCTGCCCTCCTAACCCTCTCATAGTCCCTGCCCTCCTAACCCTCTCATAGTCCCTGCCCTCCTAACCCTCTCATAGTCCCTGTCCTCCTAACCCTAGCTCTCTCATAGTCCCTGTCCTCCTAACCCTCATAGTCCCTGTCCTCCTAACCCTCTCATAGTCCCTGTCCTCCTAACCCTAACTCTCTCATAGTCCCTGCCCTCCTAACCCTCTCATAGTCCCTGTCCTCCTAACCCTAACTCTCTCATAGTCCCTGCCCTCCTAACCCTAACCCTCTCTTCCTGTAGTATTGCCATCTGTCCCATTCTAATGTAATGCCATGTTTGTGATATTACCTTGACATGAAGCTATGGAGATTGACTATCAGCTAGACAAATCACTTTATAATAATATGATAGATTAGAATAATAGCATGTCTCAAGGTAGAACATGATAATAACTGGCAATATGGCAGTTACCTCAAACTGCTGTGTATTTAGAGGAGACCGACACATATAGTTTCCTCATCACGTGCTCCTGCCACGTTGAAATGCTAACCAAACTGAGTTATGTGGTATTTATAGTTCAATGAAATACAACTCCCTGTCTGTCATCTGTCAGTCTTTCAGTCTGTCAGTCTGTCTATAGTTTACACTGTATGGGCTGTCTGTGTGTCTGACTGTCTAAGCCTTAATCTCTCTGTCATACTAACTCTTACTCTGTCTGTCTAGCCCTAACTCTGTCTGTCTGTCTGTCTGTCTGTGTGTCTGTGTGTCTGTGTCTGTCGGTGTGTGTCTGTCTGTCTGTCTGTCTGTCTAAGCCTTAATCTCTCTGTCATACTAACTCTTACTCTGTCTGTCTAGCCCTAACTCTGTCTGTGTGTCTGTGTGTCTGTGTCTGTCTGTCTGTGTCTGTCTGTCTGTCTGTCTGTCTGTCTGTGTGTGTCTGACTGTCTGAGCCTTAATCTCTCTGTCATACTACCTCTTACTCTGTCTGTCTAGCCCTAACTCTGTCTGTGTGTCTGTGTGTCTGTCGGTGTGTGTCTGTCTGTCTGTCTGTCTAGCCCTAACTCTGTCTGTCTGTCTGTCTGTCTGTCTGTCTGTCTGTCTGTCTGTCTAACCCCAACCCTGTCTGTCAATCCAATTAATTCCTATATAAAGCCCTTTTTACATCAGCAGATGTCACAAAGTGCTGAACAGAAACCCAGCCTAAAACCCCAAACAGCAAGCAATGCAGGTGTAGAAGCACAGTGGCAAGGAAAAACTTTGTATAAAGGCAGGAAGCTAGGAAAAACCTAGAGAGGAACCAGGCTCCGAGGGGTGGCCAGTCCTCTTCCGGCTGTGCCGGGTGGAGATAATGAGAGTGCATGGCCATTTAAGGCCAGATTGTTCTTCAAGATGTTCAAACGTTCATAGATGACCAGCAGGCAAGGTAGCACGCCCGGTGAACAGGTCAAGGTTCCCTAGCCGCAGGCAGAACAGTTGAAACAGGAGCAGCAGCATGACCAGGTGGACTGGGGACAGCCAGGAGTCATCAGGCCAGGTAGTCCTGAGGCATGATCCTAGGGCTCAGGTACTCCGGGAGGGGAGAGAGAGAGAAAGACCGAATTAGAGGGAGCATACTTAAATTCACACAGGACACCAGATAAGACAGGAGAAGTACTCCAGATAAAACAGACTGACCCTAGCCCCCCGGCACATAGACTATTGCAGCATAGATACTGGAGACAGGGGTTGGTTGGGAGACACTGTAGCCCCATCTGACAATGCTTGAGGACAGGGACAACCAGGAAGGATATATCCCCACCAACTATGCCAAAGCACAGCCCCCACACCACTAGAGGGAAATCAACAGACTACCAACTTACTACCCTGAGACAAGGCTGAGTATAGCCCATGAAGATCCATCCATCGCACGAGCCCGAGGGCATGCAAAACCGGACAGGAAAATCAGCCCCAGGGACGGCATGAAAGAGCACCAGTAAGCCAGTGACTCAGCCCCCGTAATAGGGTCAGAGAAAGAGAATCCTAGTGGAGAGAGGGGAGCCGACCAGGCAGAGACAGCAAGGGCGGTTCGTTGCTCCAGTGCCTTGCCGTTCACCTTCACACTCATGGGCCAGACTACACTCAATCATAGGACCTACTGAAGAGATGAGTCTTCAGTAAAGACTTAAATGTTGAGACAGAGATTGCGTCTCTCATATGGATAGGCAGACCTGCCCATTAACATTGAGCTCTATAGGAGAAAGCCCTGCCTCCTCCAGTTGCTTAGAAATTCTAGGGACAAAAAGGAGGCCTGCGTCTTGTGACCGTAGTGTACGTGTAGGTATGTACATCAAGATGATGATCAGTGATTAGTTCATTGACTATAACTGCATTTGAAGTGAGGGATCTAACATTAAGTACCCTATTTTGAGATGTGAGTTATCAATATCTCTTTCAATAATGACAGGAATGAAGGAGGCCTTTATTCCAGTGAGATGGCTAAAGCGAACACTGCCATGTTTAGTTTTGCCCGACGAGGCACAGACACAGTTACAATGGGGATAGCTGAGCTGACTACACCGACTGTGCTAGTGGCAGACTCCACTAAGCTGGCAGGCTGGCTAACAGTCTGCTGCCTGGCCTGCACCCTATTTCATTGAGGAGCTAGGGGAGTTAGAACCCTGTCTATGTTGGTAGATAAGATGAGAGCACCTCTCCAGCTAGGATGGAGTCCATCACTCTTCAACAGACCAGGCTTGGTCCTGTTTGTGGGTGAGTCCCAGAAAGAGGGCCAATTATCTACAAATTCTATTTTTTTGGGAGGGGCAGAAACAGTTGTCAACCAGCTATTGAGTTGTGAGACTTTGCTGTAGAGCTCATCACTCCCCCTAACTGGGAGGAGGCCAAAGACAATTAGTTGATGCCAACACATCTTTCTAGCTGATTTACAGGCTGAAGCTATGTTGCGCTTGGTGACCTGACTGTTTCATCCTAACATCGTTGGTGCCGACGTGGATAACAATATCCCTATACTCTCTACACTCGCCAGTTTTAGTCTTAGCCAGTACCCTCTTCAGATTACCCTTAACGTCGGTAGCTCAGCCCCTGGTGAACAGTGAATGATCGCTGGATGATTCATTTGAAGTCTAATACTGCGGTTAATGGAGTCGCCAATGACTAGGGTTTTCAATTTGTCAGAGCTAATGGTGGGAGCCTTTGGCAGCTCAGACTCCATAACGGGTGGAGAGACCTGAGAAGGCTCAGCCTTTGACTCCGACTCGTTGATTAATGGGGAGAACCGGTTGAAAGTCGACACCGGTTGAGTATGCCGACAGCATTTCTTTCCAGAAGCCTGAGAAAATTGTCCAGCTGCTGGGACTGTGCGGGGAGGGGGAGGGGGGGGGGGGGGGGGGGGGGGGTTATACTGCTATCTGTACTTACTGGTGGCACAGACTCTGTTTCATCCTTTCCTACACTGAAATTACCCTTCCCTAACGATTGCGTCTGAAGCTGGGCTTGCAGCACAGCTATCCTCGCCGTAAACGATCGTTCTCCTGTATATTATGAGGACAACGACTGCAATTAGAAGGCATCATGTTAATGTTACTACTTAGCTTCGGCTGTTGGAGGTCCTGATGAACCATGTCCAGATAAAGTGTCCGAGGTGAAAAAGTTTAATGAAAAAAATCCAGCAAGGACAAAATTAAGATGTTGGTATATGTGTTAAATTGGTTATGTGTTAAATTGGTTATGTGTTAAATTGGTTATGTGTTAAATGCAGATTTATTAAACGGTTATTAAAAGTAAAAAACTAAAAGTTTGGCAGATAACCAAGTTGTCTGTCTGTCTGTCTAACCCTGTCTGTCTGTCTGTCTGGCCCTAACCCTGCCTGTCTGTCTGTCTGTCTAACCCTGCCTGTCTGTCTGTCTGTCTGGCCCTAACCCTGCCTGTCTGTCTGTCTGTCTGTCTAACCCTGCCTGTCTGTCTGTCTGTCTGCCTGTCTAACCCTGCCTGTCTGTCTGTCTGTCTAACCCTGCCTGTCTGTCTGTCTGTCTGGCCCTAACCCTGTCTGTCTGTCTAACCCTGCCTGTCTGTCTGTCTGTCTGGCCCTAACCCTGTCTGTCTGTCTAACCCTGCCTGTCTGTCTGTCTGTCTGGCCCTAACCCTGTCTGTCTGTCTAACCTTAACCCTGCCTGTCTGTCTGTCTGTCTGTCTGTCTGTCTAACCCTGCCTGTCTGTCTGTCTGTCTGTCTGTCTGTCTAACCCTGCCTGTCTGTCTGTCTGTCTGTCTGCCTGTCTGTCTGTCTGTCTGGCCCTAACCCTGTCTGTCTGTCTGTCTGGCCCTAACCCTGTCTGTCTGTCTAACCCTGCCTGTCTGTCTGTCTGTCTGTCTGTCTGTCTGTCTGTCTGTCTAACCCTGCCTGTCTGTCTGTCTGTCTGTCTGCCTGTCTGTCTGTCTGTCTGGCCCTAACCCTGTCTGTCTGTCTGTCTGGCCCTAACCCTGTCTGTCTGCCTGTCTGTCTGTCTGTCTAACCCTGCCTGTCTGTCTGTCTGTCTGGCCCTAACCCTGTCTGTCTGTCTGTCTGGCCCTAACCCTGTCTGTCTGTCTAACCCTGCCTGTCTGTCTGTCTGTCTGGCCCTAACCCTGTCTGTCTGTCTAACCTTAACCCTGCCTGTCTGTCTGTCTAACCCTAACCCTGTCTGTCTGTCTGTCTGGCCCTAACCCTGTCTGTCTGTCTAACCTTAACCCTGCCTGTCTGTCTGTCTAACCCTGTCTGTCTGTCTGTCTAACCCTGCCTGTCTGTCTGTCTGTCTGGCCCTAACCCTGCCTGTCTGTCTGTCTGGCCCTAACCCTGTCTGTCTGTCTGTCTGTCTAACCCTGCCTGTCTGTCTGTCTGTCTGGCCCTAACCCTGTCTGTCTGTCTAACCTTAACCCTGCCTGTCTGTCTGTCTAACCCTAACCCTGTCTGTCTGTTTGTCTTGCCCTAACCCTGTCTGTCTGTTTGTCTTGCCCTAACCCTGTCTGTCTGTCTAGCCCTAACGCTAGTGAGAACAGTATTACTGTATGCTTGAGATACGTCAGAGAGCAGTACTATGTATTAGATACATCAGAGAGCAGTACTATGTATTAGATACATCAGAGAGCAGTACTATGTATTAGATATGTCAGAGAGCAGTAATATGTATTAGATATGTCAGAGAGCAGTAATATGTATTAGATATGTCAGAGAGCAGTAATATGTATTAGATATGTCAGAGAACAGTGCTATGTATTAGATATGTCAGAGAGCAGTAATATGTATTAGATATGTCAGAGAGCAGTAATATGTATTAGATATGTCAGAGAGCAGTACTATGTACTAGATATGTCAGAGAACAGTGCTATGTATTAGATATGTCAGAGAACAGTGCTATTGTCACGCCCTGGTCTAAGTATTTTGTGTTTTTCTTCATGTATTGGGTCAGGCCAGGGTGTGGCATCGGGTTTTTGTATTGTGGTGTGTTTTGTCTTGGGGTTTTGGTGTGTATGTATTGGGATTGTAGCTAGTGGGGTTATCTAGCAAAGTCTATGGCTGTCTGGAGTGGTTCTCAATCAGAGGCAGGTGTTTATCGTTGTCTCTGATTGGGAACCATATTTAGGCAGCCATATTCTTTGAGTTTGTCGTGGGTGATTGTCCTTAGTATCATGATGTCCTTGTTCTGTGTTAGTTTTACACAAGTATAGGCTGTTTCGGTTTTCGTTACGTTTATTGTTTTTGTAGTGTTTGTATTTAGATTCGTGTTTCGTTTGTTGAATAAACATGGATCGCAATCTACACGCTGCATTTTGGTCCGACTCTCCTTCTCACCAAGAAAACCGTAACAGCTATGTATTAGATATGTGTCACGATCGTCGTAAGAAGCGGACCAAAGCGCAGCGTGGTGTGAATGCATAATTTAATAGATGACAAACACTAAGTAAACTGTACAAAAACAATAAACAAATAACGACCGTGAAGCTATAATGACAACTGTGCTGACATAGACACTAACATAGACAATCACCCACAAACAAACCCAGGCTACCTAAGTATGATTCTCAATCGGAGACAACTAATGACACCTGCCTCTGATTGAGAACCATACTAGGCCGAAACATAGAAATCCCAAAATCATAGAAAAACAAACATAGACTGCCCACCCCAACTCACGCCCTGACCATACTAAATAACGACAAAACAAAGGAAATAAAGGTCAGAACGTGACAATATGTCAGAGAACAGTACTATGTATTATATATGTCAGAGAGCAGTACTATGTACTAGATATGTCAGAGAGCAGTACTATGTATTAGATATGCCGCCTGACCACACGACTGAACAGTAGTCCAGTTTGCGAAAAAAGTAGGGCCTGTAGGACCTTCCTTGTTGATAGTGTTGTTAAGAAGGTAGAACAGCACCTTATAATGGACAGACTTCTTCCCATCTGAGCTACTACTTCATCAATATGTTTTGACCAGTTTACAATCCAGGGTAACTCCAAGCAGTTTAGTCACCTCAATTTGCTCAATTTTCACATAATTTATTACAACAAATAGTTGAGGTTTAGGGTTTAGTGAGTGATTTGTCCCAAATACAATGCTTTTAGTTTTATACATATTTAGGACTAAATTAATCCTTGCCACCCACTCTGAAACTAACTGCAACTCTTTGTTAAGTGTTGCAGTAATTTCAGTCACTGTAGTAGCTGACGTGTATAGTGTTGAGTCATCCGCATACATAGACACTCTGGCTTTCCTCAATGCCAGTGGCATGACGTTAGTAAAAATTGAAAAAAGTAAGGGGCCTAGACAGCTGCCCTGGGGAATTCCTGATACTACCTGGATTATGTTGGAGAGGCTTCCATTAAAGAACACCCTCTGTGTTCTGTTAGACAGGAAACTCTTTATCCACAAAATTCTATTCTTAGGTAGCAGAATGACTTTTGCTTACCTCCAAGCCTGAGGGCACACACTTTCTAGTAGGCTTAAATTGAAGATATGGCAAATAGGAGTGACAATATCGTCCGCTATTATCCTCAGTAATTTTCCATCCAAGTTGTGGCTTGTCATTGTTAATTGACAAGAATGATTATTTCACCTCTTCCACACTAACTTTACGGAATTAAGAAATTACAATGCTTGACTTTCATAATTTGGTAAGATATACTTGGATGTGTAGTGTCAGCGTTTGTTGCTGTGGGATGTCATCCCGAAGTTTGCTAATCTTGCCAATGAAAAAGTCATTAAAGTAGTTGGTTTTGTGATGAATGTCTGTTTCAATAAATGATGGAGCTTTTCCCAGAATTTCATTTAATTTAATTTCATTCATTCATTTGATGAAAGCCAGTCGATATTTAAATCACTCAGAAAATATACCTCTCTGTCGATATCTAATACATTAACAAGCATTTCACATATATTATCCAGATACTGACTGTCTATAGCAGCTTCCCACCAGAATGGGCTGAGGCAGATTAATCTGTAGCCATGTTACTTCAAGAGTATTTAACATTATCCAGATACTGACTGTCTATAGCAGCTTCCCACCAGAATGGGGTGAGGCAGATTAATCTGTAGCCATATTACTTCAACAGTATTTTAAAATTGTGTTTTTATTTAACCTTTATTTAACTAGGCAAGTCCGTGAAGAACAAATTCTTATTTACAATGACGGCCTACCAAAAGGCAAAATCCCTCCTGCGCGGACGGGGGCTAAAAAAATAATACAATATAAATATAGGACAAAACACACATCTCGACAAGAGAGACAACACAACACTACGTAAAGAAAGACCTAAGACAACATGGCAAGGCAGCAACACATGACAACACAGCATGGTAGCAACACAACATGACAACAACATGGTAGCAACACAACATGGTAGCAGTACAAAACATAGTACAAACATTATTGGGCACAGACAACAGCACAAAGGTCAAAAAGGTAGAGACAACAATACATCACGCAAAGCAGCCACAACTGTCAGTAAGAGGGTCCATGATGTAGTCTTGGAATGAAGATAATGAAGATAAAACTGTCCAGTTTGAGTGTTTGTTGCAGCTCGTTCCAGTCATTAGCTGCAGCCAACTGAAAAGATGAGCGACCCAGGGATGTGTGCGCTTTGGGGACCTTTAACAGAATGTGACTGGCAGAATATATGTGGAGGATGAGGGCTGCAGTAGATATCTCAGATAGGGGGGAGTGCGGCCTGAGAGTTTTATAAATAAGCATCAACCAGTGGGTCTTGCAAAGGGTATACAGAGATGACCAGTTTATAGAGGAGTATAGAGTGCAGTGATGTGTCCTATAAGGAGCTTGGTGGTAAATCTGATGGCCGAATGATAAAGAACATCTAGCAACTCGAGAGCACCCTTACCTGCTGATCTATAAATCTGTCTCCGTAATCGAGCATGGGTAGGAAGGTCATCTCTGAATCAGGGTTAGTTTGGCAGCTGGGGTGAAAGAGGAGCGATTACGATAGAGAAAACCAAGTCTAGATACACAGGTATTTTTCATTCAAAAGGAGGGAAAAACCAAACAATTGGCAACTAAAGGAAACAGATAGACAAGTTTCCATCCAAATCACAATTAATATGCTTCCACAACATCTCTAGTTTCATTGGGGATATAGAGGAGGCCACAAGAACACTCTTCTCAGCCTTAAGGCCCAGGAGGTTCCTGAGAGAGGTTAAGGCTGAGATCAATCAGACATTCCAGACCCATGGAACATAGAAGGTAGAGCGGGATAACCCTGTGGCTCCATTTGTGGGGATTTATTCTCAGGCTCTGGTGGGGTTCAACTCTGAACTTAAATCTCCTTTTTAACAGGCCCAGAATGATTGTGAGGCTTTGAAAGATTTTAGGGTAACCTCAGCCTATAGAAGGAATAAGAACCTGAGGACATTCTAGTCCATTCCTGACTAAGAAGAAAGTACAAATAAATATTTTACTCAATCAAAGTTTCTGTCCAATAGGCATTCAGCTTGGGGTCCCCAATCAGGCATAAAGTCCAATTGGTTTATGCGATCGAGTGTATGCGATCGAGTGCCTTGTTAGTCATAAACTCATAACAGCCAGAATTATGGTTAGACAGAAAGACAGACAGTTAGGGTTAGACAGAAAGACAGACAGTTAGGGTTAGACAGACAGACAGACAGACAGACAGACAGACAGTTAGGGTTAGACAGTTAGGGTTAGTCTCCTCCTGTTCTCCTGTAGTCTCCTCCAGTCCTCTTGTAGTCTCCTCCTCTTGTCCTCCTTCAGTCTCCTCCTCCTGTCCTCATGTAGTCTCCTCCCCTTGTCCTCCTGTAGCCTCCTCCGCCTGTTCGCCTCCTCCTTTCTTCCTGTACATGTGAAAAGAAAAGAGAGAACCACTGCAAGTCAGACGCAAAACTGCACATCCAATTGGTAAGTGTTAAAATCTCGGTGTTAGGGGTAAAAAGTGTAGTGAATGATATATCTGAGTGTTGATTCTAGTGGGGTTAACACCAGTGTTATTCTGAGTGTTGATTCTAGAGGGGTTAACACCAGTGTTATTCTGAGTGTTGATTCTAGAGGGGTTAACACCAGTGTTATATTTGAGTGTTGATTCCAGTGGGATTAAAACCAGGGTTATATCTGTGTCACGCCCTGACCATAGAGAGCTTTTTATTCTCTATGTTGAGGAGAGGAGAGGAGATCCAGGCCGGAAAGGATCGCCTTCCATGGGAGCAGACGGAGGCAGCAAGAGAACAACAACGACAACACCGGGGTTCGCGGACACTACGGAAGCCCGAGAGGCAGCCTCAAAAATGTTTTTGGGGGAGCATGGGGAGCGTGTGCCCGGCCAGGCACCATGTTTTGCGGTGATACGCACTGTGTCTCCAGTGCGCATTCACAGCCCAATGCGTTCTGTGCCAACTCCTCACACTTGTTGTGCTAAAGTGGGTATCTGTCCAGGATGGGTTGTGCCGACTCAGCGCGCCTGGTCTCCAGTGTGCCTCCTCGTTCTAGGATATCCTGCGCCGGCTCTACATGCTGTATCCCCAGTGCGCCTTCACAGCCTAGTGCACTGTCACGCCCTGACCATAGAGAGCTTTTTATTCTCTATGTTGGTTAGGTCGGGGTGTGACTAGGGTGGGTCATCTAGGTGATTATATTTCTATGTGGGCCTGGTATGGTTCCCAATCAGAGGCAGCTGTTTATCGTTGTCTCTGATTGGAGATCATATTTAGGCAGCCATTTCCCCTTTGTGCTTTGTGGGATCCTGTCTAGGTATAGTTGCCTGAGAGCGCTTCATTGAGCCTCACGTTTCATTTACGCTTTATTTGTTTTTTTCTTTGAGTTCCTTTTCCTAATAAAGAGGATGGAAACATACCACGCTGCATCTTGGTCCACTCCTTATAACGATCTTGACAATCTGAGTGTTGATTCAAAAGGGGTTAACACTAGTGTTACTGTATATCTGAGTGTTGATTCTAATGGGGTTAAAGGCAGTAAGATTGAAATTGATGCGGTGAATAAATGAAATGTTATTTTAATCACAGTGGAATCAACACTGCATGGTGTTACTCCACTGTGTTCGGTTCCCTTACCTCTCAGAGTAAAAAAGACATGGGAGCCTCATTATCATTCTTTCCAAAATACTTTGTTCCAGGCTGATAATAGTTTGTTTTAATATCTATGTTCCTGCATGCACATTGCTTGATTAATTTAAGTTATCCTGTTTATTTGGATCCCCATTAGCTTTTAAGTTATTTACAAAAATAAGGGTTGGACTTATTACTGAGATGGTTGTTCCAGTTGTCACGGCCCCTCCTCTGCAGTGCAGGGGCGGTTCCTCCTGCAGGTAAAGGGTCGTTAGTGATTGGAGTCACCTGGGCTCAGGGTATTTAAACTGCTTCACTAATCACTCTCTCTGCTCCTCCAGGTATGATCCGGTTTTGTTTGTTCCTTTGTAGTTTTGCATAGTTTTCACTCAGTCATTCACACACACAGATTCATGCATCCCTGCACTTTACATACACCCTACATTATGATACTTTCACACCTCATTCCTTTTTCTTTGTTTAAAGTTAATAGTCTGGTTTATAATAAAGAACCTTTTTGATTGGCCTATACCTGTTCGTGTCCCCTCATTTTTGCCACAGGCAATTTTTTATTTATATGTTTATTTCACCTTTATTTAACCAGGTAGGCAAGTTGAGAACAAGTTCTCATTTACAATTGCGACCTGGCCAAGATAAAGCAAAGCAGTTCGACACATACAACAACACAGAGTTACACATGGAGTAAAACAAACATACAGTCAATAATACAGTAGAAACAAGTCTATATACGATGTGAGCAAATGAGGTGAGATAAGGGAGGTAAAGACAAAAAAAAGGCCATGGTGGCAAAGTAAATACAATATAGCAAGTAAAACACTGGAATGATAGATTTGCAGTGGAAGAATGTGCAAAGTAGAAATAAAAATAATGGCGTGCAAAGGAGCAAAATAAATAAATACAATAAATACAGTAGGGGAAGAGGTAGTTGTTTGGGCTAAATTATAGGTGGGCTATGTACAGGTGCATTGATCTGTGAGCTGCTCTGACAGCTGGTGCTTAAAGCTAGTGAGGGAGATAAGTGTTTCCAGTTTCAGAGATTTTTGTAGGTCGTTCCAGCAGAGAACTGGAAGGAGAGGCAACCAAAGAATTGGTTTTGGGGGTGACCAGAGAGATATACCTGCTGGAGCACGTGCTACAGGTGGGTGATGCTATGGTGACCAGCGAGCTGAGATAAGGGGGGACTTTACCTAGCAGGGTCTTGTAGATAACATGAAGCCAGTGGGTTTGGCGAGGAGTATGAAGCGAGGGCCAGCCAACGAGAGCGTACAGGTCGCAATGGTGGGTAGTATATGGGGCTTTGGTGACAAAACAGATGGCACTGTGATAGACTGCATCCAATTTGTTGAGTAGGGTATTGGAGGCTATTTTATAAATGACATGGCCGAAGTCGAGGATTGGTAGGATGGTCAGTTTTACAAGGGTATGTTTGGCAGCATGAGTGAAGGAGGCTTTGTTGCGAAATAGGAAGCCAATTCTAGAATTAACTTTGGATTGGAGATGTTTGATGTGGGTCTGGAAGGAGAGTTTACAGTCTAACCAGACACCTAGGTATTTGTAGTTGTCCACGTATTCTAAGTCAGAGCCGTCCAGAGTAGTAATGTTGGACAGGCGGGCAGGTGCAGGCAGCGATCGGTTGAAGAGCATGCATTTAGTTTTACTTGTATTTAAGAGCAATTGGAGGCCACGGAAGGAGAGTTGTATGGCATTGAAGCTTGCCTGGAGGGTTGTTAACACAGTGTCCAAAGAAGGGCCAGAAGTATACAAAATGGTGTCGTCTGTGTAGAAGTGGATCAGAGACTCACCAGCAGCAAGAGCGACATCATTGATGTATACAGAGAAGAGAGTCGGTCCAAGAATTGAACCTTGTGGCACCCCCATAGAGACTGCCAGAGGTCCGGACAACAGACCCTCCGATTTGACACACTGAAATCTATCAGAGAAGTAGTTGGTGAACCAGGCGAGGCAATCATTTGAGAAACCAAGGCTGTCGAGTCTGCCGATGAGGATGTGGTGATTGACAGTCGAAAGCCTTGGCCAGATCAATGAATACGGCTGCACAGTAATGTTTCTTATCGATGGCGGTTAAGATATCGTTTAGGACCTTGAGCGTGGCTGAGGTGCACCCATGACCAGCTCTGAAACCAGATTGCATAGCAGAGAGGGTATGGTGAGATTCGAAATAGTCGGTAATCTGTTTGTTGACTTGGCTTTCGAAGACCTTAGAAAGGCAGGGTAGGATAGATATAGGTCTGTAGCAGTTTGGGTCAAGAGTGTCACCCCCTTTGAGTGTCACCCAACAAATACAAAAGCTAATTTGTCCTGGGATATAAACATTGAGTTGTTATTTTACCTGAAATGAACAAGGTCCTCTACAAATAATCCACACATAAAATTGTCAACTGAATCGTTTCTAGTCATCTTTCCTCTTAGGATTTATCTTCTCTTGACTTTATATTGCGATTGGCAACTTTCATAAATTAGGTGCCCTACCGCCACCGACCTTGTTCGTCTTTCAATCACCCACGTGGGAATAACCAATGAAGAGTTTGCACGTGGGTACCTGCTTCTATAAACCAATGAGGAGATGGGAGAGGTAGGACTTGCAGCGGGATCTGCGTCACAAATAGAACTGACGGTCTATTTTAGCCCTTGGCAATGCATACGCTCATTGGCGCGAACGAGCAGTGTGGGTGCAATAAATGAATAACATAGATTTGCAACGCGAGCGGTGTAGTCAGCCTGCAACATGTTATTCCCTAACACTAAAAAAGTGTAACAGCATCAACTCTAATAAAGTGTTAATTTTAGGGCTGTCAAACAATTAAAATAATTAATCGAATTAATGGAATTAGTTCATTGTGATTAATCGCAATTTCTGCTTAAATTTCGCCCCACTTAAAAAAAAACAGTTAAAAAGCAGTGCATAGAGTTATAGGTTCTATGATTTGATTGTAAAAAAATCTCTAGCAAAAAATGTTTTAATAGCATTTTCACCATAATCAACACAATGTTCACTGTAACTATTAATGCTCTCAATGTTTAAGTAGGCCTACTCCCTCTAATCAATGTTCTGGAAGTTAAATACTTGCCTGCTTGCGCGCGCACACACCCACGCACGCGCACGAGCACACATACACACATATACACACACACACACACACACACACACACACACACACACACACACACACACACACACACACACACACACACACACACACACACACACACACACACACACACGCACACACACACACATATTGTTAAAGCTACAGGCTTTCTAAATGAGTGTTCTCACAATTTCTAATTGGACGGTTTACTTCAAGAAAAAATAACTGTCTCTATGGATACAACCTCTCTCATCATCACCCAGTGCCTGGGCTTACCTCCGCTGTACCCGCACCCCACCATACCCCTGTTTGTGCATTATGCCCTGAATATATTCTACCATGCCCAGAAACCTGCTCCTCTTATTCTCTGTCCCCAACGCCCTAGGCGACCAGTTTTGATAGCCTTCAGCCGCACCCTCATACTACTCCTTCTCTGTTCCGCGGGTGATGTGGAGGTAAACCCAGGCCCTGCATGTCCCCAGGCACCCTCATTTGTTGACTTCTGTGATCGAAAAAGCCTTGGTTTCATGCATGTCAACATCAGAAGCCTCCTCCCTAAGTTTGTCTTACTCACTGCTCTAGCACACTCTGCTAACCCTGATGTCCTTGCCGTGTCTGAATCCTGGCTCAGGAAGGCCACCAAAAATTCTGAGATTTCCATACCCAACTATAACATCTTCCGTCAAGATAGAACTGCCAAAGGAGGAGGAGTCGCAGTCTACTGCAGAGAGAGCCTGCAAAGTAATGTCATACTTTCCAGGTCCATACCCAAACAGTTCGAACTACTAATTTTGAAAATTACTCTCTCCAGAAATAAGTCTCTCACTGTTGCCGCCTGCTACCGACCCCCCTCAGCTCCCAGCTGTGCCCTGGACACCATTTGTGAATTGATCGCCCCCCATCTAGCTTCAGAGTTTGTTCTGTTAGGTGACCTAAACTGGGATATGCTTAACACCCCGGCAGTCCTACAATCTAAGCTAGATGCCCTCAATCTCACTCAAATCATCAAGGAACCCACCAGGTACAACCCTAACTCTGTAAACAAGGGCACCCTCATTGACGTCATCCTGACCAACTGGCCCTCCAAATACACCTCCGCTGTCTTCAACCAGGATCTCAGCGATCACTGCCTCATTGCCTGTATCCGCTACGGAGCCGCAGTCAAACGACCACCCCTCATCACTGTCAAACGCTCCCTAAAACACTTCTGTGAGCAGGCCTTTCTAATCGACCTGGCCCGGGTATCCTGGAAGGACATTGACCTCATCCCGTCAGTTGAGGATGCCTGGTCTTTCTTTAAAAGTAACTTCCTCACCATTTTAGATAAGCATGCTCCGTTCAAAAAATGCAGAACTAAGAACAGATATAGCCCCTGGTTCACTCCAGACCTGACTGCCCTCGACCAGCACAAAAACATCCTGTGGCGGACTGCACTAACATCGAACAGTCCCCGCGATATGCAACTGTTCAGGGAAGTCAGGAACCAATACACACAGTCAGTCAGGAAAGCTAAAGCCAACTTCTTCAGGCAGAAGTTTGCATCCTGTAGCTCCAACTCCAAAAAGTTCTGGGACACTGTGAAGTCCATGGAGAACAAGAGCACCTCCTCCCAGCTGCCCACTGCACTGAGGCTAGGTAACACGGTCACCACCGATAAATCCATGATTATCGAAAACTTCAACAAGCATTTCTCAACGGCTGGCCATGCCTTCCGCCTGGCTACTCCAACCTCGTCCAACAGCTCCCCCCCCCCCGCAGCTACTCGCCCAAGCCTCTCCAGGTTCTCCTTTACCCACATCCAGATAGCAGATGTTCTGAAAGAGCTGCAAAACCTGGACCCGTACAAATCAGCTGGGCTTGACAATCTGGACCCTCTATTCCTGAAACTATCCGCCGCCATTGTCGCAACCCCTATTACCAGCCTGTTCAACCTCTCTTTCATATCGTCTGAGATCCCCAAGGATTGGAAAGCTGCCGCAGTCATCCCCCTCTTCAAAGGGGGCGACACCCTGGACCCAAACTGTTACAGACCAATATCCATCCTGCCCTGCCTATCTAAGGTCTTCGAAAGCCAAGTCAACAAACAGATCACTGACCATCTTGAATCCCACCGTACCTTCTCCGCTGTGCAATCTGGTTTCCGAGCTGGTCACGGGTGTACCTCAGCCACGCTCAAGGTGCTAAACGATATCATAACCGCCATCGATAAAAGACAGTACTGTGCAGCCGTCTTCATAGACCTTGCCAAGGCTTTCGACTCTGTCAATCACCGTATTCTTATTGGCAGACTCAGTAGCCTCGGTTTTTCGGATGACTGCCTTGCCTGGTTCACCAATTACTTTGCAGACAGAGTTCAGTGTGTCAAATCGGAGGGCATGCTGTCCGGTCCTCTGGCAGTCTCTATGGGGGTGCCACAGGGTTCAATTCTCGGGCCGACTCTTTTCTCTGTATATATCAATGATGTTTCTCATGCTGCGGGCGATTCCCTGATCCACCTCTACGCAGACGACACCATTCTATATACTTCCGGCCCGTCCTTGGACACTGTGCTATCTAACCTCCAAACGAGCTTCAATGCCATACAGCACTCCTTCCGTGGCCTCCAACTGCTCTTAAACGCTAGTAAAACCAAATGCATGCTTTTCAACCGTTCGCTGCCTGCACCCGCACGCCTGACCAGCATCACCACCCTGGATGGTTCCGACCTTGAATATGTGGACATCTATAAGTACCTAGGTGTCTGGCTAGACTCTAAACTCTCCTTCCAGACCCATATCAAACATCTCCAATCGAAAATCAAATCAAGAGTCGGCTTTCTATTCCGCAACAAAGCCTCCTTCACTCACGCCGCCAAACTTACCCTAGTAAAACTGACTATCCTACCGATCCTCGACTTCGGCGATGTCATCTACAAAATTGCTTCCAACACTCTACTCAGCAAACTGGATGCAGTTTATCACAGTGCCATCCGTTTTGTCACTAAAGCACCTTATACCACCCACCACTGCGACTTGTATGCTCTAATCGGCTGGCCCTCGCTACATATTCGTCGCCAGACCCACTGGCTCCAGCTCATCTACAAGTCCATGCTAGGTAAAGCTCCGCCTTATCTCAGTTCACTGGTTACGATGGCAACACCCATCCGTAGCACGCGCTCCAGCAGGTGTATCTCACTGATCATCCCTAAAGCCAACACCTCATTTGGCCGCCTTTCGTTCCAGTTCTCTGCTGCCTGTGATTGGAACGAATTGCAAAAATCACTGAAGTTGGAGACTTTTATCTCCCTCACCAACTTCAAACATCTGCTATCTGAGCAGCTAACCGATCGCTGCAGCTGTACATAGTCTATTGGTAAATAGCCCACCCATTTTCACCTACCTCATCCCCATACTGTTTTTATTTATTTATTTTTCTGCTCTTTTGCACACCAATATCTCTACCTTTACATCTGCATAATTGTAATTATTTGCCTACCTTCTCATGCCTTTCGCACACAATGTATATATAGACTCCCCTTTTTTCTACTGTGTTATTGACTTGTTAATTGTTTACTCCATGTGTAACTCTGTGTTGTCTGTTCACACTGCTATGCCTTATCTTGGCCAGGTCGCAGTTGCAAATGAGAACTTGTTCTCAACTAGCCTACCTGGTTAAATAAAGGTGAAATAAAAATAAAAAAAAATAATATAAGAACAAGGAGCCTTTAAACCTGTCCAACAATGTTCTGACTTCCACAGAAGACAATAAGATCAGCCAGGTCTGAGATCAGCCAGGTCTGAGATAATGTAAAATAACATACAGCTAGTAGATCTAACCTAGCCTAAGGATCCACGTTCTTCTTCAACATGAACTAGTCACAAGCTGCTCCTACTAGAATTGGGATCATTTAATGACATCTTTTGACTATTGTTCACCACCCCAGACTGTAGAGGTGTTAGCTAACGTTCACCATCCCAGACTGTAGAGGTGTTAGCTAACGTTCACCACCCCAGACTGTAGAGGTGTTAGCTAACGTTCACCACCCCAGACTGTAGAGATGTTAGCTAACGTTCACCACCCCAGACTGTAGAGGTGTTAGCTAACGTTCACCACCCCAGACTGTAGAGGTGTTAGCTAACGTTCACCACCCCAGACTGTAGAGGTGTTAGCTAACGTTCACCATCCCAGACTGTAGAGGTGTTAGCTAACATTCACCACCCCAGACAGTAGAGGTGTTAGCTAACGTTCACCACCCCAGACTGTAGAGGTGTTAGCTAACGTTCAACATCCCAGACTGTAGAGGTGTTAGCTAACGTTCACCATCCCAGACTGTAGAGGTGTTAGCTAACGTTCACCATCCCAGACTGTAGAGGTGTTAGCTAACGTTCACTATCCCAGACTGTAGAGGGTTTAGCTAACGTTCACCATCCCAGACTGTAGAGGTGTTAGCTAACGTTCACCACCCCAGACTGTAGAGGGTTTAGCTAACGATCACCCCCCCAGACTGTAGAGGTGTTAGCTAACGTTCACCACCCCAGACTGTAGAAGTGTTAGCTAACGTTCACCACCCCAGACTGTAGAGGTGTTAGCTAACGTTCACCATCCCAGACTATAGAGGTGTTAGCTAAAGTTCACCCCCCCAGACTGTAGAGGTGTTAGCTAACGTTCACCACCCCAGACTGTAGAGGTGTTAACTAACGTTCACCATCCCAGACTGTAGAGGTGTTAGCTAACGTTCACCACCCCAGACTGTAGAGGTGTTAGCTAACGTTCACCACCCCAGACTGTAGAGGTGTTCGCTAACGTTCACCACCCCAGACTGTAGAGGGGTTAGCTAACGTTCACCACCCCAGACTGTAGAGGGTTTAGCTAACGTTCACCATCCCAGACTGTAGAGGTGTTAGCTAACGTTCACCACCCCAGACTGTAGAGGGTTTAGCTAACGTTCACCACCCCAGACTGTAGAGGTGTTAGCTAACGTTCACCACCCCAGACTGTAGAGGGGTTAGCTAACGTTCACCACCCCAGACTGTAGAGGGTTTAGCTAACGTTCACCATCCCAGACTGTAGAGGTGTTAGCTAACGTTCACCACCCCAGACTGTAGTTACCTTGTCTCCCATGCCTTGTTGGGCTACTATCCATGAGCCCAGCCTGCCCTCTGGTGGTCCTTCCACATACCTTCTCCCCCAGGACCGAACCGGAGGGTCGGGCGCCAGACGCACCGTCTTGGTCTCGTCGGGACAGCGCGTCTGCATTCCCGTTCCTCGATCCGGCCCTGTGGATGACATGGAAAGAGAACGGTTGTAAAGACAAAAACCATCTGGCTATTCTGTTGTTATTGTTTCTCTTACCAGCCATCCACGTGAGGGGCGCATGGTCAGTAACTAATGCAAACCTCCGACCCAGTAGGCAGTACCGGAGATAATCGAGGGCCCACTTGATGGCTAAGGCCTCTTTCTCTACGGTCGCATACCTCTGTTCCCGATCGCTGAGCTTCCTACTAATGAAGAGAATCGGCTTCTCTTCTTCACCTTTACCCAAGCCCTGTATCTGAGGCGTCGACCTGCACAATGAACTCTTGTGAGAAGTCCGGAGCCTGTAGAACGGGATCAGAACACAGGCCATCTTTTAGCAATTGAAAGGCCTCTTCCGTCTCGTCTTTCCACTCTACCTGGTTTGGCAGGTTTTTCCTGATGAGGTTTGTGAGGGGGTTGGCAATGGTTGCATATCCCGGGATAAAACGGCAATAATATCCTGTTATCCCTAAGAAGGCCCGAACGTCTCGCTTGGTCCGGGGTCGAGGCCAGTCACGAATTGCCCTTGTCTTCTCTGCCTGTGGGCGTATTTTCCCATTCCCCACGGTGTACCCCAGGTATTCCGCTTCGGACAGGCCCAGGCAGCATTTATTTGGATTGGCTGTCAACCCTGTGGCTTCCAAACTCACGAGCACCGCCTGTAATCGCAAGAGGTGACTATCCCAGTCCTCGCTGTGGATGACCACATCGTCTATGTACGCCGCTGCATACTCTTGATGGGGCCGTAGAATGGCATCCATGAGGCGTTGGAAAGTTGCAGCGGCACCGTGCAGTCCGAAGGGCATCCTCACATACTGGAAAAGCCCCTCTGGGGTGGCGAAGGCAGTCTTTGGGCGATCCTCCGGAGCCACCGGCACTTGCCAATATCCCTTTGTCAAATCCAGGGTAGTGATGAACTTGGCCTTTCCTAAGTGCTCCAACGGATGTGAAATAGCTAGCTTAGTTAGCGGTGGTGCGCGCTAAATAGCGTTTCAATCGGTGACGTCACTTGCTCTGAGACCTTGAAGTAGTGGTTCCCCTTGCTCTGCAAGGGCCGAGGCTTTTGTGGAGCGATGGGTAACGGTGCTTTGTGGGTGACTGTTGTTGATGTGTGCAGAGGGTCCCTGGTTTGCGCCCGGGTATGGGCGAGGGGACGGTCTAAAGTTATACTGTTACAGCAGCAGCTACTCTTCCTGGGATCCAAACACATTAAGGCACTTACATCAAACATAAAAAAAGATAAAAGAGTACATCATATAATATTATTATACCACTACATATCAACAATACAAAATGTATAATACCACCATATGTAACGGATGTGAAACGGCTAGCTTAGTTAGCGGTGCGCGCTAAATAGCGTTTCAATCGGTGACGTCACTTGCTCTGAGACCTTGAAGTAGTAGATCCCCTTGCTCTGCAAGGGCCGCGGCTTTTGTGGAGCAATGGGTAACGATGCTTCGAGGGTGACTGTTGTTGATGTGTGCAGAGGGTCCCTGGTTCGCGCCCGGGTATGGGCGAGGGGACGGTCTAAAGTTATACTGTTACATTGGTGCCGTGACCCGGATCACTGGTTGCTGCAGAAAAGGAGGAAGATCAAAAGGGGGGTGAGTGTAACGGATGTGAAACGGCTAGCTTAGTTAGCGGTGCGCGCTAAATAGCGTTTCAATCGGTGACGTCACTTGCTCTGAGACTTTGAAGTAGTAGTTCCTCTTGCTCTGCAAGGGCCGCGGCTTTTGTGGAGCGATGGGTAACGATGCTTCGAGGGTGACTGTTGTTGATGTGTGCAGAGGGTCCCTGGTTCGCGCCCGGGTATGGGCGAGGGGACGGTCTAAAGTTATACTGTTGCACATACAACAATATTACAATGTGTGTTTGTGTGCGTATGTGTGTCTGTACCGGTGTGTGTGTGTCTCTTCACAGTCCCCGTTGTTCCATAAGGTGAGGTTTTACCTGCTTTTAAAATCTGATTCTACTGCTTGCATCAGTTACTTGATGTGGAATAGAGTTCCATGTAGTCATGGCTCTATGTAGTACTGTGCGCCTCCCATAGTCTGTTCTGGACTTGGGGACTGTGAAAAGACTGAGTGTCTGAGCTGTGTGCTAGTAGTTTAAACAGACACCTCGGCGCATTCAGCATGTAAACACTTCTTAAAAAACAAGTAGTCAATCTCTCTTCCACTTTGAGCCAGGAGAGATTGACATACATATTATTAATGTTAGCTTTCAGTGTACTTTTATGGGCCAGCCGTGCTGCACTGTTCTGAGTCAATTGTAATTTTCCTAAGGCCCTCTTTGTGGCACCTGACCACCCGGCTGAACAGTAGTCCAGGTGTGACAAAACCAGGGCCTGTAGGACCCGCCTTGTTGATAGTGTTATTAAGAAGGTAGAAACCAGGGCCTGTAGGACCTGCCTTGTTGATAGTGTTGTTAAGAAGGTAGAAACTAGGGCCTGTAGGACCTGCCTTGTTGATAGTGTTGTTAAGAAGGTAGAAACTAGGGCCTGTAGGACCCGCCTTGTTGATAGTGTTGTTAAAAAGGTAGAAACTAGGGCCTGTAGGACCTGCCTTGTTGATAGTGTTGTTAAGAAGGCAGAGTTATGCAATATGCTTTTACAGAATCACCAATAAATACTTCAATACTTTAGGTATGTGTGTTTGAAAATGTATTTACATGTTAAAGCTATTAAAATATCAGTTATGATAAGAATTATGGTAGGATAATGTTATGGTCTGGTTGGAAACATTTTACAAATAACTTAAATATGTTAAAAATGAATTTTCTCTCCCCACTTCAAACTTTCCTTGTCAATTAATTTTATAGGCAACATTATTTTAGAATTATGCTATAATTTAGCTTAGGCCTACTTTCCGATGGACTACAGCCAATAATTGAAGGTAAACCAAGGTTTTCAATAGCTTACGGTTTTAGGAAAGAATAAATATGATTTGTTTGTGTCTAAGGTGCGCTGGTGGCTTTGACTGATGGGTCCTTTTAGGGTGTGTGTGTGTGTGTGTGTGTGTGTGTGTGTGTGTGTGCGTGTGTGCGTGCGTGCGTGCGTGCGTGTGAGTTCACTAATTCTCTCTATGTCCATTCAGGTTTCCTGAAGTAGCCCGTCTAGACTCCATCTCTTAATAAGAGAGGAGGGACAAATAATAGAAATGGAATAGGCATACCAACATTGTGAAAATGGAAGCTAGTCTGATGATCAGCATATGTGCGAGGAATGACCACAAGTGCCAGTTTTGCATTTCTTTCCTCTCATTAATGGGTTGCAACTGAAGCAAAATTAGCTCAATTAAATATTGCAGGCTAAAAATGTTCCTATCAATTTTGTCTCTCATTACTTTGAACAATATGATCTTGCATTGACAATGCTTTCTTACAAAGGAATGACCGCAGCAGGTCGGAACGGTATTATTTGTTTTCGTTCTTAACATTCTAATTCTATATTGCGCCAAATTTGCGCGCACCCCAGGTGGAATGTTAGCTGAACAGACTGGTACTCTCTAGGTGGAATGTTAGCTGAACAGACTGGTACTCTCTAGGTGGAATGTTAGCTGAACAGACTGGTATTCTCTAGGTGGAATGTTAGCTGAACAGACTGGTACTCTCTAGGTGGAATGTTAGCTGAACAGACTGGTACTCTCTAGGTGGAATGTTAGCTGAACAGACTGGTACTCTCTAGGTGGAATGTTAGCTGAACAGACTGGTACTCTCTAGGTGGAATGTTAGCTGAACAGACTGGTACTCTCTAGGTGGAATGTTAGCTGAACAGACTGGTACTCTCTAGGTGGAATGTTAGCTGAACAGACTGGTACTCTCTAGGTGGAATGTTAGCTGAACAGACTGGTACTCAGGTTAGGGGGAATGTTAGCTGAACAGACTGGTACTCAGGTTAGGGGGAATGTTAGCTGAACAGACTGGTACTCAGGTTAGGGGGAATGTTAGCTGAACAGACTGGTACTCAGGTTAGGGGGAATGTTAGCTGAACAGACTGGTACTCAGGTTAGGGGGAATGTTAGCTGAACAGACTGGTACTCAGGTTAGGGGGAATGTTAGCTGAACAGACTGGTACTCTCCAGTGGTGAGGAGGAGTCTACCGTGTTTTCGGAAGCATTTTGTGGATTCAGGGCTCACTCAAACATTGTTTTAAGCTTTGTTTTACTATTGACAGCCTCCTGATATCAGGGCCTAAAAACGACAACTTTTTAAATCTATTTCTTGAACTGCATTGCTGGTTAAGAGCTTGTAACTAAGCATTTCACAATAAGGTTGTGTTCGGCGCATGTGACAAATACAATTTGATTTGATTTGAATTAGCCTAAGTCCGAGCTCGTTTTCCCTGGCTAAACTAGCTGGCTAGCTGAACTATGCTAGTTTTCATCCTCATTGCCAAACTTCATAAATACTGCAGGTATGAGGTAGCTATGTACACAGAGAGCAGGTAGGGGTAAAGTGACTAGGCAACAGGATAGATAAACAGTAGCAGCAGCGTATGTGGTGAATGTTAAAAGTGTGGCATCAGTAGGAATGTATGTGCATGTTGTGTGTGTGTGTAAGACTACAGTGGGGAAGGTTATCATTGCTACTTAACACGGATCCAAGTTCAGTTTTGAGAACCACCAGTGTCATTTGTGACTGGTCTTGGAACTGTGCCAACGGGAAGCCTCTCCCAGCTTGGCTCCATGGGATAGTAGTGATTTTACCAACACAGCCAATGGGCATCCTCTCCCAGCTTGGCTCCATGGGATAGTAGTGATTTTACCAACACAGCCAATGGGCATCCTCTCCCAGCTTGGCTCCATGGGATATGTAGTGATTTTACCAACACAGCCAATGGGCATCCTCTCCCAGCTTGGCTCCATGGGATAGTAGTGATTTTACCAACACAGCCAATGGGCATCCTCTCCCAGCTTGGCTCCATGGGATAGTAGTGATTTTACCAACACAGCCAATGGGCATCCTCTCCCAGCTTGGCTCCATGGGATATGTAGTGATTTTACCAACACAGCCAGATATGTGTACAACAGGTTGTTGGTGTCACCTTCCTTGGGGAGAATGGGCTCTTGGTAAAGGAAAGGCAGGAGCAGAATAGGTGGAATGGTATCAAATAGTGTACATCCAACACATGGTTTCCATGTGTTTGAAGCCATTCCATTAGCAACGTTCCGGTCATTATTATGAGCCGTCCTCCCCTCAGCAGCCTCCTGTGATGTAGTCTTGTACACTTAACCTTTTTTTTATACTGACTATCATATTTGTTGGTTAAATTAGACTTTACTAATATCATGAGGAATCCAGAAACGAGTTAAATGACAACAAATTATGAGAAAATAGCAACTCTACAAAGCGCCATGACTTCAATGAATGACTAAATTATTTTCGGACACGAAGGGTCCAGAGCTCCTCCTCCTCATTATTCCATGCGATACGAGACTTCTTTGTTCTTTGGCCGTGTGCGAGAGGATCAAACCCGCAAAGTATCATGGGCAAAGTGATCTACACATAATAATGAGTCGTTATTTATGATGCAAGGTGATTTGTAGATCTGTCCGTTGGCAGCCGCCTGCAGTCGTGTTGATGCTCTCGAACACGGCCATAGATGGTTGTTTAGCAACAAAACCGACGCATGTGCAACGACGTGGCAAAGCAGACGGGCTTGGTTTAGATTGTTGACATGTAAACTAGATTTTGTCTACAATGGTTATTGAAAACATACATTTGCACAATGAGCACTTGTCTTTCAAAAACATTGTTACCGTTGTTGGTTAGCTAGCTAGCGAATTATTGGCATATTAGCAATGACAGTCAAAACAACACAGTATCAAGAACAATATGAAACTAATTGAAAATATTCCCCGCGACAGTTTCTTGTCATTGTTGCTATCTGGCCATCCAAAACCACAGCACACAACTTCCTTGTCATTGAAGCATGTGTGACATTCTCAGCTAGCCAGCCTATTCAAACAGAAACATTTGGGAGTGGGATGTCTCGCTTCCTCTTCCATCCCTAATGTGGGTTCCTCGCAGGTTTCATTCCATTAGGAAAATGTCTTTCCTAGGTGTGGTGAATGTGTTTCTAACATCTTTCCTTGTAGACTTCCCTCTACTGTTTTTGGCTTGATATGGGAAAGCATTATGCTAAAGTATACCCACCTCTGGAGATACTAAGAATAAATCAAAACCAAAACATCAAGGTTTCTGAATCACAACCATTTAGCAATGAATAAAGTCCTTCATTTATAAACCTTTATAATACATTCACAGCATATGCAGAGACCTTATGAAAAACAATTCAACAATTGGATCAAATAATTACATATTCTTACTTCTCATCACCAACAATTTCCCCCACAGTAGTAAACAGATATACATAGTAAAAAAGACAAATGTTTCCACTAGAAATGGTCAAAACATCTAAATAAACCCAAAGCACAATACTTCCCTAATAGTGGAAATACAAAGGATAAAAAAATACCATTAACATTTTTTAAATGGAAGGGTATAGAGGTAGTACAATTTTACTGTAAGGAGTTGGTTGGCCCCTTCTCAAGCAGCGCGTCAAAGTTATGGACAATACAACGTTCCGTTTCAAACATATATCCATGAAGCTCAGACCGGAAAGATATCCTTTGTAACCGAGGCACAGTTGTTCCTTCAAGCTGACAGGCCAGTCTGGGGTCTTCACTTTACACACATCGTAATAATCTTCAGGATGGCATCTCTGGGGTAAAAACAACAAGGGAACAACCAGGTGTTACTGTATAATGTCAAAATACATATCTGTTCAGTTCTGATAAATTCCAACATAGATCCAAAACTGTAGTCTTTAAAACAGAAAATGAATGATAAGATAACAAACCTGATAAAAGGGATATATGACAAGCCATACCTGCAGAAAAGAGAAGACAGATCATTCCATTAAACACATTCCACATCCATTAAAGCCTGAAACTGTTATCATAGATATAAAACACATATTATAATAGTTTTTGTTCCTAACTCACCAGGCAAATGCTAGGACTTGCAAAATGCAAAACAACAAAGCGAGACCAAAGTTCACCCACTAGAAAAAAACACAGTTAATAAATCAAATGTATCATCAAATTTATCATATGGGGTATTGTGTGTAGATTGAAGGGATTTTATTTTATTAATTTTAGAATAAGGCTGTAACACAAAATGTGGAAAAAGGGTCTGAATACTTTCCAAATGCACTGTATGTTCAGTTTGCTCCTATCAGAACATACACTATATATACACAAGTATGTGGACATCCCTTCAAATTAGTGGATTTGTCGATTTGTCAATAACAGCTGGTGATCTAATATAACAAAATCTAATATTAAAGACTAAAGGTTTTGCTCGCCTGAGGTAGAGTATCTCATATGAAGCTGTAGACCACACCATTTACCACAATATTTACCAAGATAGTTTATTTTGGGGCGGCAGGGTAGCCTAGTGGTTAGAGCGTTGGACTAGTAACCAGAAGGTTGCAAGTTCAAATCCCCGAACTGACAAGGTACAAATCTGTCATTCTGCCCCTTAACAGGCCACAAGGCCATCATTGAAAATAAGAATTTGTTCTTAACTGACTTGCCTAGTTAAATAAAGGAAAAATAAAATCTATATTTTTCGTAGCTGTCTATTTTACCACCACAAACAGATGCTGGCACTAAGACTTAACTCAACGAGCTGCATAAGTGCCCAAGAACACCAAGGCAACCTGCCTAAATGACTACCAACCCATAGCATTTACGCCAGTAGCCATGAAGTGCTTTGAAAGGCTGGTCATGGCTCACAAACACCATAATCCCAGAAACCCTAGACCCACTCAAACTCCAATTTGCATACTGCACCAACAGATCCACAGATGATGCAATCTATTGCACTCAACACTGCCCTTTCCCACCCCATAGTGCCCTCAAAGCTCATCACTAAGCTAAGGACCCGGGGACTAAACACCTTCTGCAACTGGATCCTGGACGTCCAGACGGGACGACCTCAGGTGGTATGGGGTAGGCAACAACACATCTGGCACACTGATCCTCAACACGGGGGCCCGTCAGGGGTGCTTCGTCTCCTGCTGTACTCTGTTCACCCACGACTGCATGGCCAAACTACTCCAAAATTAAGTTTCCGACAACAACGGTGGTAGGCCTGATCACCAACAACGATGAGACAGCCTATAGGGAAGAGGTCAGAGACCTGACAGTGTGGTGCCAGAACAACAACCTCTCCCTCAACATGATCAAGACAAAGGAGCTGATCTTTGACTACAGGTGCAACACTCACTACCGAGTTCCAAACTGCCTCTGAAAGTGTAACGGATGTGAAACGGCTAGCTTAGTTAGCGGTGCGCGCTAAATAGCGTTTCAATCGGTGACGTCACTTGCTCTGAGACCTTGAAGTAGTAGTTCCCCTTGCTCTGCAAGGGCCATGGCTTTTGTGGAGCGATGGGTAACGATGCTTCGTGGGTGACTGTTGTTGATGTGTGCAGAGGGTCCCTGGTTCGCGCTCGGGTATGGGCGAGGGGACGGTCTAAAGTTATACTGTTACAGAAGCAATGTCAGAACAATAACTGTTCCTCGGGAGCTTCATGAAATGGGTTTCCATGGCAGAGCAGCCGCACACAAGCCTAAGATCACCATGCGTAATGCCAAGCGTTGGCTGGAGTGGTGCAAAGCTCCCCACCATTGGACTCTGGAGCATTGGAAACATGTTCTCTGGAGTGATGAATCACATTTCACCATCAGGCAGTCCGACAGACAAATCTCGGTTTGGCGAATGCCAGGAGAACGCTACCTGCCCTAATGCATAGTGACAACTGTAAAGTTTGGTGGAGGAGGAATAATGGTCTGGGGCTATTTTTCATGGTTCGGGCTAGGCCCCTTAGTTCCAGTGAAGGGAAATCTTAACACTACAGCATACAATGACATTCTAGATGATTCTGTGTTTCCAACTTTATAGCAACAGCATGGGGAAGGCCCTTTCCTGTTTCAGCATGACAATGTCCCCGTGCACAAAGCGAGGTCCATACAGAAATATTTTGTTGAGATCGCTGTGGAAGAACTTGACTGGCCTGCACAGTGCCCTAAACTCAACCATCAAACACCTTTGGCATGAATTGGAATGCTGATTGCGAGCTTGGCCTAATCGCCCAACATCAATGCCCTGGGGCGGCAGGGTAGCCTGTCATTCTGCCGCTGAACAGGTAGTTAACCCACTGTTCCTAGGCCATCATTGAAAATAAGAATTTGTTCTTAACTGACTTGCCTAGTTAAATAAAGGTCAAATAAATAAAAAAAATAACGTCACTAATGCTCTTGTGCCTGAATGGAAGCAAGTCCCTGCAGCAGAGTTTCAACGTCTATTGGAAAGCCTTCCCAGAAGAGTGGAGGCTGTTATAGCAGCAAAGGGGTACGAAATCAACACCATATTAATGCCCATGTTTTTTGGAATGAGATGTTCGACGAGCAGGTACTTTTGGCCATGTAGTGTATATGTTCAATTTGCTCCTAGCAGCACACGTTCAATTTGCTCTTAGCACAACTCAGCTAGGCGAAGTGAAGGTCTATGCTCACATACTCCCTAAAGACCAGGCAATATTACTGTTGTTTGTCCCTCGTGATCCACCGTAGCAACATTGCCATAACACTTCCTCAAAATAAATCAGATTTAATCTAAGATAAATCAAGAAATCATTAATTTAGACGTCTTGCTAAGATGTTTTGCGCAGTATTTCTGAAGTAAAAAAAATTGCATTAAAACTAGTCATCTCTCATTGAATGACAAACACTTAATTGAAGAAATCCTGTCCATAGTTCCTGCTCCTACTAGGAGTAGTACTGTTGACCAATCACTAACTAGCGGGTGTAGGCTTCGGCTACCAAATATTTTTTTGTACGCACGAACAGCCAAATAAAAACTTGCTGAAGACATCACAAAATTCATCAAAATATAGGCTTACCCAGAAGGCTGCACAGAGAGTCAACACAAGACATGTCTAGAAAAGAGAACAGAAAATAAGTTAATTCAAACTTGATGTACCTTTGGTTTCTTTCTAGGATTCTCATTCTTTTCATATTCACATAGTGCTACAAAATGACATCAATTGGAATGCAGTCCTTTCTAAACCTAACATTAGTAGCTGGTACTCACCAACATGATAGTAGTGGCCAGAGCTCTGGTCTTGTCACACATTCTCTTCAGCTGTTTGACTGGTCCCATCAGGAACATGGTGCTGATAGGACAGAACTGTTATTATCTACGGTGCTGAGGACAGGTTAGGTTTAGTTAGAGACAGCTAAGGAAACACTCACATAGGACACAATCAACCTCTGTTATAAATTGTTGACATGTTTCTAAGGACAGAATCACATATCAGGGCATTGACAGTTAACTGAATCATATTTGTCATGAAGGAAATGCCATACTGAAAAGGTCCTGAGTCGTCAGGTGTTGAGGGCATTCTGCTGAATCTCACCTGCAGAGTGAACAGATGTTTCCAAAGGTATAAAAGATGATGAAGAGGAGGATTCCTACTTTGGGGATGAAGAGCATGCAGACTCCCTGTAAAGGCAAGACAGATAATTTATCAGTTTCAACCTCAAAACTGAAGATGTCATTAATATAACAAAATTTAAAGGGTCAGTGCAGTCAAAAATGTGATTTCCTGCTGTTTTTATGATATTTCCACACTATGATGTCGAAATAACACTCTGAAATTGTGAAAATTATGAGAATGCCCTTTTAAGAGCATTTTGAAAACAGTGCAAGGAATTTCAGCCTGTTCATGTGGAATGGGGTTTTTGTCTCAGAGCATGACATCACAATCTGATCAGATTATTCTGACCAATGACCAGTCATGTTTAATTTGCACATGCATCCTCCTACTATGAAGGGGTAAGCAGAGTAAGCTCTAGCGGGTCTAGACCCTTCAAACTCAACGCTGGACCTCGAAGCCAGTTCCACTGCATTTTTCATTGTTCCCCTCTAATCAGGGACTGATTTAGACCTGGGACACCAGGTGTGTAGAATTCATTATCTGGTAGAACAGAAAACCAACAGGCACCGGACCTCGAAGGGTAAGGGTTGAATACCTCTGGTCTAGTTAATTCTATCTGCCAAGCAGGGCTGTGTATGTAAATATATTTTAATTTGTATCAACACGCCCAGATTGAGAATTTCAATGGCAAAAGGAAGCTCAGGGAAATAAATGATAAAAAATATGTTGAGTTATTTTTATGAAATAAACAGTGATTTATTAGACGTACAGTGATGATGCATGGTAAGGTATCTAGACGTACAGTGATGATGCATGGGGGCTGTAAGGTATCTAGACGTACAGTGATGATGCATGGGGGCTGTAAGGTCTACGAGCCATGACAAGTTCCTACAGGACTCCTATAGAACCATGCCAGATTTCATGCCAGACCATAAATTAGTGACTAATGCCAGTTTGTCAGGTGTACCCAGTAAAACAAGCTGCAAGTGAACCATTTCCTTTAAAGGGATTTTGGCAACGAAGCCCTTTACCTACTTCCCCAGAGTCAGATGAACTTGTGGATACCATTTGTATGTCGCTGTGTCCAGTATGAAGAAAGTTAGAGGTAGCTTCCTGAGCCAAAGCTAACTGAAAGCACAATGACTGGAAGTTTACAGGAACAACTAGCATGCTAGCTGTTCCCATAGACTGCCAGTAATTGTGCTAACACTAGTTAGCAATTGCGCTAACACTAGTTAGCAACTTCCTTCAAACTGCATGCAGAGACATACAAATGGTATTCACGAGTTCATCTGACTCTGGGGGGGGGGGGGGGGAGTAGATAAAGGGCTTCATTGCCAAAAGCAAAAGTATCCCTTTAAGTCATGTGGGGCAGACACACTAGGAGACCAGTTTCACCTGGAAAAAAAAAGCACACAATGCCTCTCAATTAAACAAAAGAGATGTTGCGCATTCCTGAGCTCAGGCTAAACCTGTAGCACCACATCTCTCTGGATCAGGTGTCTCCTGATCAGAAATGGGTGGTGCGCAAATAAGCACAAACACACATTGTAATGCTGTAAATAATTGTATATAGGAAAGCAACATATTCAAATCCACTTACCAAGATTGAGCAGGTGACCCCAATCACAAAACAGATAATAAATCCCTTCACTCGTGTACCCCAACCCAAAGTAGATGCTTCATTCGCTGCCTGAACCAAGTAAAGCCATTCAGTGAGGATCCACAGGTTCACATGATGAGAGAGAAGATGCATTGATTTAGGAATATACCTTACATTAAATTAGATTCGTTTACTTTCACATATTTTACACTGGGTAAATCAAATTATTATTATGTTTATATAATAATGACAGTGGATTAAATGTTTAAGTATGAGTCTATAATATCAATTTATACTACATTTGATCAAATCGTTTTTTTACCTGCAAGATGTTGCCGTTTTCATTGGGTCCATCCGTTCCGCTCAAAACTGATTTAAGTTTGTCCATAACTTTTAACGCGTTGGCTGAGCGCAGTAAGTCAGGAGTGATGATCGGATGTTTGATTTATGTTGCTTCCCGGTGTGATGATTTTAATCACGAAGCAGAAACAATACGTTTCGATAGCATATTTCAAAGAGCGAAAGCCACGCAAACAGTGAGTTGTCTTGGGGGTGTGGTTTGATGCGGGTGTTTATTGGGTGTGTCTTTACCGTTCAATCACAGCAAACGAGGCCAGTAGTGAGTACAGCATAGAAACTAAGCTAGCTTTGCTATGGAGAGAACAAAGTTTTGAAGTTGAGGAATTCTTTCAAGGGTCCAGGGTTCCGGTTTTCACGCCATCCCATGTACCGAGAGGAGACTTGCAGTACTGCAGTTTAACTGATGCCGAGCCCAGAAAGACAATTCCAATAGTGTCTTTGTAGCACATTTGGAAAATTGAATTCTCTATCGGGGTTAAGGCACAAATGCATTATTATAAGTGGAACAACAACAATAATAGTCATACAGTATTAACAATTATAATACACCTTTACTTTTTTGTTTTCAATTCAGACATGGACAGCTCTGACCTTCAATAGGTCCTGTGTGGGTGTTTGTATATATACCATGGAACAATTTAATGGGTTTGGAGCGTACTAAATATGGTGTCCTGACACATCTGAATGGGCAAGATCTGGCTCTGTAGAGTTGTCCATATTATTTGCTAAAAATACACCCTCGTTATCACCTTTGTGCCAAAAACATAGATTTTTCCATGAATTGTCTTCGAGGCTGATTTTTTTCCCCCAGCACTCACAGCCTAAGTGCTTAACATTTTATATTCATGCTGTTACATGGACGAGCTTGTGTCAATGGAAATCACTCACGCGCTCTCATCTGGGACCTGCTCATTTTTGCAAACCACTAAGCTTCTAGTCTGCTGGAATGCTGCAAGAAGATGTTTAGCTACTAGGGGAAGCTAAGGATCAACTGCTGTTTTGTTAGGGTTTGTTGAAACAGGACAACTTGCATGGATCACTGCTATGAAGGTCTGGCTACATTTCACTTTAGGCAATGTGAATGTGTTGTCCAGCTAATCTGATAACTAGTTTGCTATCTGTTTTCCACAGTGTCTGAAGGCCTAGCTAAATTTAAAAGCTGTCTATTCTGTTAAAAGCTGGTTATGTCAACCAAAAAGCAAATTTTGTGCAACAGGAAAATAAATCTGATTGTGGGTTGCTGTAACATCTCTAGTTAGCTTGCCAGTATCTAACTAGCTAGCTATCGACTCTTAACTAGCTAACTTGAATAGCTAATTCTGTGAGATTCCAAGAACACAGGATGAGATGTTACTATCCTTTGTGCAAGCACTTCCAAGAGTTCATGAACAGCCTGGTGAAATTTGGGGAGCGCATCTTCAGTAGTGTACCTTTGGTTCCTAGGGTGTTTCGGCCTTTCACACTATACACCCACCCCAAAGGCGGCCAGCGACAGGGTGATCAATCCTACGCTTGCGTCCCATTCCCAATTAGTCATAGGAGTTGCCTTGTTGTCGATAGCCAACATCCCATGGGACAATGCATGGCAGGGGCGTCCTCCTCCCTGAGTCAAGCATTGTTGACCGCATACCTCCTGGCCCTCTAACTTCGGGGCCCAGCTGGGGTCTTTCCTCTTCATCCAGAGCCATTGACTGCTGCCTTCTGCCGCCTCCGATACAGCTTTGATTGCCGAACGCTGGCTCTGGCCCTTAATTCCCAGGTCTCTAAGCTGTCTGGTTGTAGATGTTGCCACAAAACCTCTGCAGCCCACCTCCACTGGTCAGACTTCTGTGTTCCAGCCATGATGCCGTGCTTCTGCAGCTAGATCGGCATAGCGCAGATGTTTTCGCTCATAAGCCTCATCTACTGAGTCCTCCCAGGGTACTGTGAGCTCAATGAAGAAGACCTTCTTGAGCGAACGGGACCAGAGCACCATGTCAGGTGTTAGGGTGGTGGTTGCGATCTCCGGAGGTAACACAAGTTGCCGGCCAATGTCAGCTAGCATTTTCCAGTCGCGGGCCAAGCACAGCTGGTCTCGCTCTAATGGTGTCGAGCCGCTCTTCTATGGTTTAGCCCCTTCGCGGACAAAGGTCGTCCGTAAGGGGTGTGATGCTGCTGGGGGTGGTAGGGAGTTGGTGGCAACTCGCTTGTCCTCCAGGGCGGACGCAAGGTTTTTAAGGACTTGGTTGTGACACCAACTGTAGCGTCCTTGGGTGAGGCTTGTTTTACACCCTGTGAGAATGTGCCTGAGGTTGGCTGGCATGGAACAGAGGGCACAGTCCGGATCTTCACCATACCATTGGGGAAGATTAACTGGTGTTGGAAGGACGTCATATGTTGCTCTGATGGAAAAGCTCAACCGCCTCGCTTCCATGGCCCACAGATCCTTCCAGCTGATCTTCCTCTTCTCCACACTGTCCCATTGAGTCCACTTTCCCTGTTTGGCAAGAGAGACTGCCTTGGCCCAACTTGCAGCCTCCTCCTGATGGCGTACTTCCTGCACTACCATCTTCCGCCGCTCTGGTGCAGTGGCCTTATTCCAAGCAGCACGGCTAGTTAGCCCAAGGCCTCCTCTCCCTTGCTGAACATGACCCACAATGTCAGCATGTCTGAGGGCTGCTGTTGCCTCCTGGACTGCTTTTCCTGGCCTCCATTTGCGCCCAGTTGCCAAGGTCGGCGCGTTTTTGCTCACCACTGGGTCTCGAGATTCATTCAGTGTCATCTGGAGCCTGGTTTTTGCACACTTGAATTCCTCTGTTAGACTGGTGAGGGGCAGCTTGAGGACACCATCTCCATAGAGGCCTATGGTGGTAAGGCATCGTGGAACTCCGAGCCACTTCTTTAAGTAGCCTGTGACTCCTCTTTCCATCTTCTCCACTGTTGAGATTGGAACCTCATACACTGCTAGGGGCCACAACACCCGGGGTAGGAGACCAAACTGCAGACACCAGGCCTTTAACTTTCCAGGTAGCTGGGTGTTGTCGATGGACTGTAGGCTACTACTGATGTCTTTACGCAGCTGTTGCACCTGGTCTTTGTCATTCAGGCTTGCATCATACCACCTTCCAAGGCGTTTACCGACTGCTCAGATACTGTTGGGATTTGGTCATCTCCAATGAAGAACTTCAGGTCAGAGAGTACTCCCTTCACAATCGAGATGCTGCGTGACTTGGATGGTTTAATCTTCATACGGGCCCAGCTGATGTTCTCCTCGAGTTTTCTGAGCAGTCTCCTGGTGCATGGGACAGTGGTGGTCAATGTTGTAATATCGTACATGTAGGCTCTGAGTGGAGGGAGGCGGAAACCAGAGTCGACTCGCTGTCCACCAGCAACCCATTTTGAGGATCTGATGATAACCTCCATTGCCATTATGAATGCCAACGGAGAAATGGTACACCCGACATTATACCTACATTCAGGCACTGCCATGAGGTGGTGAACTCTGAGGTGGTGAAGCAGAACTGCAGATCCTGGAAGTACGACTTCACCAGGGTTGTGATGGTGTCCGGTATGTGGAAAAATCTGAAGGCAGACCACAGGAGTTCATGGGGCACAGAGCCAAATGCATTGGCGAGGTCGAGGAAGACTACATGGAGGTCCCTTTTCTCCACCTTGGCCATTTGGATCTGATGCCAGATCATGCTGGAATGTTCCAAGCAGCCTGAGAACCCTGATATTCCTGCCTTCTGTACAGATGTATCGACGTACGCATTCCTTTGCAGGTACTCGACCATCCTCTGGGCAATGACCCTAAAGAAGATTTTACCCTCGACATTCAGTAAGGAGATTGGGCGGAATTGGCTGATGTTCACTGCATCCTTCTCCTTAGGGATCAGGACCCCGCCTGCCCTACGCCACACTTTGGGTATTATCTTCGTTTGCCAAGCTGTTCTCATAAGCCTCCAGAGGAACCTCAGGATGTCTGGTGCGTTCTTATACACTTTGTACGGGACTCCATTTGGCCCCGGGGCTGATGCTGTTCTTGCCCGTCGAACTGTGTTTTCCACCTCTTTCCATGTCGGAGGGCTGGTCTCAATATGATGTTCCGGGGGTTCAATGGGTGGGATATCTGATGGGATGGCCAGATGTTCATGTCGCTTTGAGTCAAAGTTTGTTGTTCTCAGGTGCTCCTCTAGGTCTTTCTTTGTTGTTTTAGAGCTCCACTTTTTTCCTTTGTGAAGAGACTTTTAAGGAACTTGAAGGGATCTTTATAGAATCAAGTTCTAGTTTGTTCTTTCTTCCTTCTGCGTTTACGTAGGTTCTTTGCTCTACGGAGGGATGCCAACCGGGTTTTGATGTCAGCCTGAAGTGCCTCTATGCCCTCCTTTTCCCCTTCCGAGGCCTTCTTCCACTGTTTCTTAAGCTGTCGCCTTTCTTGAACGAGGCGCTTGATTTCTTGTTGCCTCCTGGAAACTGATGGGGTTGGAACCTTTCTCCTGCCTTTTGCCTCTTGCACTCCAAAGCTTTCTGCCGCGTACTCATAGATGATGTCCCCCATCCTCTCCAACTTCTTCTCCACTGTGCCTCGAAGTTTCTCGAGTGTCAAGGTAAGGTCAGTATTCACTGTTTCCCACAACTTCTTGTCACTGGTGCCAGGCCACTTCACATACGGTCTGTGCCCTGGTAGTCTCCTCTCGACTGCAGGTCTGGGAGGCTGGGTGAGTTCCACTCCTGTTGTTGGTTCCACCTCAGTTGTTACTTCGGTGCTTGAGTTGACGTCCTTCATGACAGTGGTACTGATGCACTGCAAACTATGGTTTGCGTCCAGTTGCTGTGCTTCATTCGACTGATTTGATCGCTTTCGCAAGTGTTTCAGCCTAGCTCAGTGCTTTCTCTGGTGGTGGGGCAGCCAGCGGAAAATATGGAGCGTAGGGGTTGGTATTGTTCTCTTGTTGCGCCGTGATTGGGTCAGTGTTCTGTCACCAAATCAAATTGTATTTGTCACATGCGCCGAATACTACGGGGTAGACTTTACCGTGGAATGCTTACATAAAAGTGGTGGGAAAAGTACTACATTTTCATACTCAAATTTAAGATAGTGTAACGACCCTGGGTTTATTAGTGCGGAAATCGGCTCTGCCGCACGAGCATTCTTTTGCCGATAGCGCGCCGGACCTCGGGCTCCAAAGTCGAGGGTTCGAGACCTGCTCCCTGCTATTACATACATCGACTGTGCCGCAAAAGCATGCTCATGCGGCAGAGTTGATTTCCGCGCTTATAAACCTAGGGTCGTTACACAACCTTAAGTTAATAGAAAATGACTCAAGTAAAAAAAAAAAAAAGTAAAGTCACCTAGTAAAATACTACTTGAGTAAAAATCAGAAACTATTTTTCCTTTAAATATACTTAAGTATCAAAAGTCAATGGAATTGCTAAAATGTACTTAAGTATCAAAAGTATAAGCCATTTCAAATTCCTTATATTAAGCAAACTAGACGGGACAATTACATTGTAACGGTTTTCTTGTGTCGAAGTAGAGGCGGACCAAAACGCAGCGTGGTTATTATTCATGGTTCTTTAATAAAGAAACTATACATGAATAGACTAACAAAACCAGAAAATGTGAAAAACCAAAACAGCCCTATCTGGTGCAAACACAGAGACAGGAACAATCACCCACAAAACCCAACACCAAACAAGCTACCTAAATATAATCAGAGACAATGACTAACACCTGCCTCTGATTGAGAACCATATCAGGCCAAACACAGAAACAGACAAACTAGACACACAGCATAGAATGCCCACTCAGATCACACCCTGACCAAACAAAACATAGAAACATACAAAGCAAACTATGGTCAGGGTGTGACATACATATATTTTTTATGGATAGCCAGGGGCACACTCAGACATAATTTACAAATGAAGCATTTGTGTTTAGTGAGTCCGCCAGATCAGAGGCAGTAGGGATGACCAGGGAAGTTCTCTGTTTAGTGAGTCTTCCAGATCAGAGGCAGTAGGGATGACCAGGGATGTTCTCTGTTTAGTGAGTCCGCCAGATCAGAGGCAGTAGGGATGACCAGGGATGTTCTCTGTTTAGTGAGTCTGCCAGATCAGAGGCAGTAGGGATGACCAGGGATGTTCTCTGTTTAGTGAATTGTACCATTTTCCTGTCAAAATGTAACGAGTACTTTTGGGTGTCAGGGAAAATGTATGGAGTAAAAAGTACATTATTTTCTTTAGGAATGTAGTGAAGTGAAAGTAAAAGTTGGACAAATATAAATTGTAAAGTAAAGTACAGACACCCACAAAAACTACATAAGTAGTACTTTAAAGTAGTTTTACTTAGGTACTTTACACCACTGTCTGTCACTCATGGGGACACTACTTCACCACCAAATCTAAGCTTGAAAATTCAAGCCCCTTGGGTGCTGCCATAGAGTTACAGTGCTCATCTAAGAAGGTTCAAGGTCATTGGCCACAGATAAAATTGTCAAATCACGTTATATCTACAGTAGCTTTGATTGGACTTACCATGTCAACATCATACTTTCAAAATCTTAGCTAGCAAGCTAACAGTCATCATCATGAATCAAGTCGACAATCTACTGGGAAATGCTTTTTAATCCTTGTCATATGAAGAGAAATTGTAGATTAAATGTATCGGCCATTGGATATAAACATTACACAACAAGTGGGAAATCTCAAATTCAACAATGAGTGGTTTGGAAGGAAATAGTGGCTAACTGCAAGCATTGCAAAGCAATCACTATCCTGTTATTCAGTGGTGTGGCTGTGTGGTCCCAAGTCTGGGTTTAAGGGTCTCTTTCCAAGCTTAAAATGATAAACATTCAACAATCCATCATGCTTTCTGCTCAAAACAACTGTTAACTCCGAACCGGGAAATCTGTGAGTTTTTTAAATACATTTTTTATTTCACCTTTTATTTAACCAGGTAGGCTAGTTGAGAACAAGTTCTCATTCACAACTGCGACCTGGCCAAGATAAAGCGTAGCAATTCGACACATACAACAACACAGAGTTACACATCGAATAAACAAAACATACAGTCAATAATACAGTAGAACAAAAGAAAACAGAAAGTCTATATACAGTGAGCGCAAATGAGGTAAGTTAAGGAAATAAATAGGCCATGGTGGCGAAGTAATTACAATATAGCAATTAAACACTGGAATGGTAGATCGGCAGAAGATGAATGTGCGAGAAGAGATACTGGGGTGCAAAGGAGCAAAATAGATAAATAAATACCAGTATGGGGATGAGGTAGGTAGATAGATGGGCTGTTTACAGATGCAACCAAAATCAAGAGATTGCCAGACTTTGATGACAAAATGTGCCCAGGAAGGGCCGCCGCGCCATCTTTCTGTCCAAGTGGGTACAGCACGACAAGGTGAGCCCAAAAATGTCTTGTATGCTGCTGCATAAGTGATGTAATATGCCAGGGAGATACAGTGCCTTGCGAAAGTATTCGGCCCCCTTGAACTTTGCGACCTTTTGCCACATTTCAAGCTTCAAACATAAAGATATAAAACTGTATTTTTTTGTGAAGAATCAACAACAAGTGGGACACAATCATGAAGTGGAACGACATTTATTGGATATTTCAAACTTTTTTAACAAATCAAAAACTGAAAAATTGGGCGTGCAAAATTATTCAGCCCCCTTAAGTTAATACTTTGTAGCGCCACCTTTTGCTGCGATTACAGCTGTAAGTCGCTTGGGTATGTCTCTATCAGTTTTGCACATCGAGAGACTGACATTTTTTCCCATTCCTCCTTGCAAAACAGCTCGAGCTCAGTGAGGCTGGATGGAGAGCATTTGTGAACAGCAGTTTTCAGTTCTTTCCACAGATTCTCGATTGGATTCAGGTCTGGACTTTGACTTGGCGATTCTAACACCTGGATATGTTTATTTTTGAACCATTCCATTGTAGATTTTGCTTTATGTTTTGGATCATTGTCTTGTTGGAAGACAAATCTCCGTCCCAGTCTCAGGTCTTTTGCAGACTCCATCAGGTTTTCTTCCAGAATGGTCCTGTATTTGGCTCCATCCATCTTCCCATCAATTTTAACCATCTTCCCTGTCCCTGCTGAAGAAAAGCAGGCCCAAACCATGATGCTGCCACCACCATGTTTGACAGTGGGGATGGTGTGTTCAGGGTGATGAGCTGTGTTGCTTTTACGCCAAACATAACGTTTTGCATTGTTGCCAAAAAGTTCAATTTTGGTTTCATCTGACCAGAGCACCTTCTTCCACATGTTTGGTGTGTCTCCCAGGTGGCTTGTGGCAAACTTTAAATTACACTTTTTATGGATATCTTTAAGAAATGGCTTTCTTCTTGCCACTCTTCCATAAAGGCCAGATTTGTGCAATATACAACTGATTGTTGTCCTATGGACAGAGTCTCCCACCTCAGCTGTAGATCTCTGCAGTTCATCCAGAGTGATCATGGGCCTCTTGGCTGCATCTCTGATCAGTCTTCTCCTTGTATGAGCTGAAAGTTTAGAGGGACGGCCAGGTCTTGGTAGATTTGCAGTGGTCTGATACTCCTTCCATTTCAATATTATCGCTTGCACAGTGCTCCTTGGGATGTTTAAAGCTTGGGAAATCTTTTTGTATCAAAATCCGGCTTTAAACTTCTTCACAACAGTATCTCGGACCTGCCTGGTGTGTTCCTTGTTCTTCATGATGCTCTCTGCGCTTTTGACGGACCTCTGAGACTATCACAGTGCAGGTGCATTTATACGGAGACTTGATTACACACAGGTGGATTGTACTTATCATCATTAGTCATTTAGGTCAACATTGGATCATTCAGAGATCCTCACTGAACTTCTGGAGAGAGTTTGCTGCACTGAAATTAAAGGGGCTGAATAATTTTGCACGCCCAATTTTTCAGTTTTTGATTTGTTAAAAAAGTTTGAGCTAAGAAAGTAATAATAAGTGTTTGTTCGGTTTTTTGTTGTTGTTTGTAACTTATTTTTGACTTATTTTGTACATAATGTTGCTGCTACCGTCTCTTATGACCAAAAATAAATATAATTAATGAGCTACGAGCAAGATTAAACTACCAACAGGACATAAAAAACTGTAATATCTTATGTTTCACTGAGTCGTGGCTGAACGATGATATGAACATCATACAGCTGATGGGTTTTACACTGTATCGGCAGGATAGAACAGCAGCCTCATCTGTATTTTTCATAGCTGTCTACATACGACCACAGACCGATGCTGGCACTAAGAACGCACTTAATGAGCTGTATACCATCATAAGCAAACAATAAACTGCTCATCCAGAGGCGGCGCTCCTAGTGGCCGGGGACTTTAATGCAGGCAAACTTAAATCCGTTTTACCAAATTTTCACCAGCATGTTAAATGTGCAACCAGAGGGAAAAAACTCTAAACTATTTACCCCCCTCACAGAGATGCATACAGAGATCTCCCTCGCCCTCCATTTGGCATATCTGACCATAATTATATCCTCCTGATTCCAGTTTACAAGCAAAAATTAAAGCAGGAAGCACCAGTGACTCTGTCTTTAAAAAAGTGGTCAGACAAAGCAGATGCTAAACTACAGGGCTGTTTTGCTAACACAGACTGGAATATGTTCTGGAATTCTTCCTATGGCATTGAGGAGTACACCACATCAGAGACTGGCTTCATCAATAAGTGCATCGATGATGTCATCCCCACAGTGACCGTATGTACATACCCCAACCTGAAGCCATGGATTACAAGCCGCTTTCAAGGAGTGGGACTCTAACCCAGAAGCTTATAAGAAATCCCTCTATGCCCTCTGACGAACCATCAAACAGGCAAAGCGTCAATAAAGGACTAAGATCAAATCGTTATACTCCGGCTCTGACGCTCGTCGGATGTGGCAGGGCTTACAAACCATTAGACTGCAAAGGGAAGCACAGCCGAGAGCTGCCCAGTGACACGAGCCTACCCGACAAGCTAAATTACTTCTATGCTCGCTTCAAGTCAAGTAACACTGAAACATGCATGAGAGCACCAGCTGTTCTGGACGACTGTGTGATCACGCTCTCCGTAGCCGATGTGAGTAAGACCTTTAAACAGGTCAACATTCACAAGGCCGCAGGGCTAGACGGATAAACAGGACGTGTACTGCAAGCATGCCCTGAAAAACTGGCAACTGTCTTCAATGACATTTTCAAACTCTCCCTGTTTGAAAGTCTGTAATAGTGTCTGTAATACCAACATGTTTCAAGCAGACTACCATAGTCCCTCTTTCCAAGAACACTAAGGTATCCTGCCTCAATGACTACCGACCCATAGCACTCACGTATGTAGCCATGAAGTGCTTTGAAAGGCTGGTCATGGCTCACATCAACACCATTATCCCAGAAACCCTATACCCACTCCAATATGCATACCACCCCAACAGATCCACAGATGATGCAATATCCATTGCACTCCACGCTGCCCTTTCCCACCTGGACAAAAGGAACACCTATGTGAGAATGCTATTCATTGACTACAGCTCAGCGTTCAACACCATACTGCCCTCAAAGCTCATCATAAGCTAAGGACCCTGTGACTAAACACCTCCCTCTGCATCTGGATCCTGGACTTCCTGACAGGCCCCCAGGTGGTCAGGGTAGGTAGCAACACATCTGCCACGCTGATCCTCAACACAGGGGCCCCTCATGGCTGCGTGCTCAGTCTCCTCCTGTACTCCATGTTCACTCATGACTGCACGCCCAGGCACGACTCCAACACCATCATTAAGTTAGCCGATGACACAACAGTGGTAGGCCTGATCACCGACAACGTTGAGACAGGCTATAGGGAGGAGGTCAGAGACCTGGCTGTGTGGTGCCAGGACAACAACCTCTCCCTCAACGTGATCAAGACAAAGGAGATGATTGTGGACTACAGGAAAAGGAGGACCGAGCACACCCCCATTCTCATCGACGGGGCTGTAGTGGAGCAGGTTGATTGCTTCAAGTTCCTTGGTGTCCACATCACTAACAATCTAACATGGTCCAAGCACACCAAGACAGTCGTGAAGAGTTCACGACAAAACCTATTCCCCCTCAGGAGACTGAAAAGATTTGGCATGGGTACTCAGATCCTCAAAAGGTTCTACAATTGTCAAAGACTCCAGCCACCCTACTCATAGACTGTTCTCTCTGCTACCGCAAGGCAAGCGGCACTGGAGCACCAAGTCTAGGTCCAAGAGGCTTCTATAAACAGCTTCTACCCCCAAGCCATAAGAATATCTAAATGGCTACCCAGACTATTTGAATCCCCCCCCCCCTTTTACACTGCTGCTACTCTGTTTATTATCTACGCACAGTCACTTTAATAACTCAACCTAAATGTACATATTACCTCAATTACCTCGACTAACCGGTGCCCTGCACAATGACTCTTTACCGTTACCCCCTGTATACAGCCTCACTATTGTTATTTTACTGCTGCTCTTTAATTATTTATTTTTATTTCTTATTCTTATTTTTTTAAGGTATTTTATTGTAATTATATATATGTTTTTATACTGCATTGTTGGTTATGCCTTGTAAGTAAGCATTTCACTTTAAGGCGCATGTGACAAATAACATTTGATTTGATGTTGTGTAGTAAGCTGTTATCAGCCCATGTGCCTCACCCTAATAATTTGGTATATTTTCCCCTCTTAATTTCACCTACTGTTCTGACTTGGTGGTGCACATGTAGCCTATAACCTGTTTTAGAGAAATGTAATCATTGAATATTGTAAGATCTTTCATTTTCTGCTTACTGTATATGCCCCCTTTATTTATCCTACGGTTCTGACCTGGTTAACTGTAAGAACAGCCCATGTTCTGAATTATTTCGCTGTACATTTTAAAAGTGCTGAACAAATAGTTATATTGACCACGTCCGTCCTAGCTCGGTCATTCATGTCTTAATCAAAATTACGGATTGCCTCTTATCCTCTTGTCATTCCCTTACGCCATAGTTTGTACATCTCAATTGTCAGTGGAAACCACATTTGTTTAAGCAAGTCAGCCATATAAGCTATGTTTTTTCAAAGGAAGTAAACGAGGCTGAATGAACTGTTTCTCTGCCAGACAAGGCTCTGATGATAGCCAGGTGTAGCAGTGGTCAGGTGTTGGAACTACTGTTGGGCCTCTGCTGTTGGGACAGCTTTATGTAGGCTTTAACAGTTTGTCGGCACCGTTTGTCACCGTTATAATGCAATTAATGTATTGTTCAGTGAATGCCACTGCTCTTGGCATTCTCTCAACCAGCTTCCTGAGGTCGTCACCTGGAATGCATTTCAATTAACAGGTGTGCCTTCTTCAAAGTTGATTTGTGGAATTTCTTTCCTTCTTAATGCGTTTGCGCCAATCAGTTGTGTTGTGAAAAGGTAGGGGTGGTATACAGAAGACAGCCCTATTTGGTAAAAGACCATGTCCATATTATGGCAAGAACAGCTCCAATAAGCAAAGAGAAATGACAGTCCATCATGACTTTAAGACATGAAGGTCAGTCAATCCAGAACATTTCAAGAACTTTGAACGTTTCTTCAAGTGCAGTCGCAAAAACAATAAAACGCTATAATGAAACTGGCTCTCATGAGGACCGCCACAGGAAAGGAAGACCTAGAGTTACCTGCACCAGATGGCAGCCCAAATAAATGTTTCCCAGAGTTAAAGTAACAGACACATCTCAATATCAACTGTTCAGAGGAGACTGTGTGAATCAGGCCTTCATGGTCGAATTGCTGCAAAGAAAACACTACGGAAGGACATAAATAAGAAGAGACTTGCTTGGGCCAAGAAACACACAACACTATCTCACATTCAATTCGTGCATATAAAGTACCAGTCAAAAATGTCTACACTGTAGAATAATAGTAAAGGCATCAAAAATATGAAATAACACATGGAATCATGTAGTAACCAAAAAAGGGTTAAACAAATTAAAATATATTATTCAAAGTAGCTACCGTTTGCCTTGACAGCTTTGTACACTCTTGGCATTGCCTCAACCAGCTTCATTAGGAATGCTTTTCTAATGGTCTTGAAGGAGTTTCCACGTATGCTGAGCACTTGTTGGCTGATTTCCCTTCACTCTGTGGTCTAACTCATCCCAAACCATCTCAATGGGGTTGAGGTCAGGTGATTTTGGAGGCCATGTCATCTGATGCAGCACTCCATCACTCTCCTTGGTCAAATAGCCCTTACACAGCCTGGAGGTGTGTTGGGTCAGATGTCATTGCGAGTGTTGCGAAATGCTTGTGCTTCTAGTTCCGACAGTGCAGCATTATTTTACAAGTAATCTAACAATCCCACAACAACTACCTAATATGCACAAATCTAAGAAAAGGAATGGAATAAGAATATATAAATATATGGATGAACAATGACAGAGCGGCATAGGCAAGATACAATAGATGGTATAAAATACAGTATATACATATGAGATGAATAATGCAAGATATGTAAACATTATTAAAGTGGCATTATTAAAGTGAAGTCTCTTCTTATTATGGGTGTCCTTTAGTAGTGGTTTCTTTGCAGCAATTCGACCATGAAGGAAAAACAGCCAACAAGTGCTCAGCATATGTGGGAACTTCTTCAAGATTGTTGGAAAAGCATTCCTGGTGAAGCTGTTTGAGAGAATGTCAAGAGTGTGCAAAGCTGTCATCAAAGCAAAGGGTGGCTGCTTTGAAGAATCTCAAATATAAAATATATTTTGTTTTATGATTCCATGTGTGCTATTTCATATTTTTGATGTCTTCACTATGATTCTACAATGTCAAAAATAGTAAAAATAAAGAACAACCCTGGAATGAGGAGGTGTCCAAACTTTTGACTGGTACTATATGTATATTAAGTATTTTAGTTGTTTTGTTTCTTGTTTGGACCACAGGAAGAGTAGCCTCGGCAGCAGCTAATTGGGGATCCTAATAAATACTACTACTACCTAACGAATTTTACTACCTAACGAATTTGGCAATTTCCGTCAATCTGTGAGGACTGTGAGGACGCAATCTGTGAGGACGTGTATACACGTCACCAGGATTCCTATCATTTGATTTAACTCACTCCGCATGCCAGGAGGGCGGAGGTGTATGTATGACCAATGGAATGACACCTAAAGAGAAATCTCAGCCTAGCCCAAAGAGACAGGCAACCAAAACCGAGCACAATTAGGCTGATATGAAATGGGGTACACCTGTCAATTGGCTGTGGACAGGTATAGCCACAACGCTCACCATAGTGACGCCTACTGGAATCAAGTGTGTGACCATTGGAAATGAGACAGGCAATAAGACAGGTGTTTTAAAAATGCTTATTTAATGTAAATTTGAATTTAAAAACATGCATATGCAACATTCTGTTTCACAAAACAGTATTCGATTCAACTGCAAATGGAAATCAAAAACTCTCAAAGTAATATACAGTATATTTCATAAATATATTGAATTTAATACTGCTAAAAATTCTAATTAAATCCCACAGAGCAGATGACAGACGATGATTCCACATTTGCTCCAGATTTCCTTTTCCTATTTTCTCAGTGACAATTTGGTTTATCGTGTTCACAATCCAGCCTAACTCTAGACTGAAGGTGAAGGTACAGAACGATCAGAGGAAACACTAAGGCAGTGGGATCATCTGATGGGATGTTGGCTTGTGCTGTCTGAGATGCATTACTATTCATATATTTAGGTCCTGACAGCTGAGGCTACGATCATCACCATGAAGTGTTATCAAGAGTACAAATTCTATTACACCTGATTCAAGGCAAAATATTGCCAAAACATTCCTTAACCTGAACTTTTGTTTCAAGTATGTTTCCTAAACTAATCTATGTGAATTATGTATTCATGATTATTCAGTACAATGCATGTTGTTGCGCAATCTGACCACAGGATGGCGTTGCTACACAGAGATTTACAGACTGTTTGGCAAAAGCTCCTTGTTTGTCTGGTCCACATGGGTTGGTCATATAATTTTACTCTTCAGATAACATGGCATATTACACCCAAACCCTGTTATTCTTATGTTATCATTCTTCATTTGATGTGTGTGCATTTGTCTGTTCCATTAAACAAATACAATATTTGAATGTTAAGATGTTCAGAGTTGATCCGTTAGGTGTAATAAATAGCGACATAAACAAAGCTAGCTACATCAAATCAAACTTTATTTGCCACATGTGCCGAATACAACAAGTGTAGACTTTACCGTGAAATGCTGACTGACAAGCCCTCAACCAACAGTGCAGTTCAAGAAGAAGAAAAGATTTACCAAGTAGACTAAAATAAAAAGTAACACTAAGAATAACGAGGCTATATACAGCGGGCACCGGTACCGAGTCAGTGTGTGGGGGTACAGGCTAGTTGAGGTAATCTGTACATGTCGGTGGGGGCGAAGTGACTCTGCACAGGTAACAAATAAACAGTGAGTAGCAGCAGTGTACAAGATAAAGATGGTAATAATGTCTTCATGCGGATATTGGGCAGAGGTTGAGTGATGACATCTTATAAAGTAAGGAGAGAAACTGTCCTATAGCTACTGCTGTGTGACTTCTTTATTATTAAAACAATGTCAGCATCTCTTCCTCTGCAGTGGCTGGGGAGGAGAGGCAGCTACTGTGGATAGGGAGAGAGACTGGGACCTTGCAGAACTGGGTTGATGGGCTTCCTGAAGTCAAACCCTGATCAGATAACCAATTGGTCTAGGGTCAGCATGGGACGTTAATAGGTAACGTAAGGATTGGGTGGGTTGCCTCAGTAGCCATGTTGCTATGGTTACTACCGTAAAAACAGTTGAAACTAGCTAGTAAGCTAACTGACAAATTTACATTTCATAAATACTGGAGGCTCCTGTCTCAGCCTCCAGTATTTATGCTGAAATAGTTTGTGTCGAGGGGTTAGGGTCAGTCTTATATCTGGAGTACTTCTCCTGTCTTATCTGGTGTCCGTATGCTCCCTCTAATTCTCTCTTCTCTCGGAGGACCTGAGCCCTAGGACCCCAGTCCACCTGGTCGTGCTGCTGCTCCAGTTTCAACTGTTCTGCCTGTGGCTATGGAACCCTGACCTGTTCACTGGATGTGCTACCTGTCCCAGACCTGCTGTTTCGACTCTCTCTGCTGCACCTGCTGTCTCTTAACTCTGAATGATCGGCTATGAAAATCCAACTGACATTTATTCCTGAGGTGCTGACCTGTTGCACCAGTTTTTCCTTGCCACCGTGCTTCTACATCTGCATTGCTTGCTGTTTGGGGTTTTAGGCTGGGTTTCTGTATAGCACTTTGTGACATCTGCTGATGTAAAAAGGGCTTTATAAATACATTTGATTGATTGATTGACTGCTAAACAGGAAGTTGTTGTTGTCCTTATAGGATCTCGTCCTCTGACTCCTGCTGTCTCTCTCTGGGTTTCAGCAGTCCCATCTCCATTGGGGGGGTTCTCTTAAATCTGGATCGTACCACACTGCAGAGGGGATAGGGGGTGAGGCATGATGAGCGTACTGTAGAATTAGATTTACCAGATTACAAACTCAATGGAGAATCTCTTTATTGAACGTGCTTTTTAGTCCATAACTAGGCTTAAAGGTCCTGAACAGTCTTTCTGATTCCCATGTAAAATAGCCTTTTGACTAAAATATCACCCATATCAAAATGCTCAAAAGCACTTTCTCTCTTACGGCTAACTTACTAGGAAATTTGAAAAGACAGAATGAGTGGGCAGAGAGCTTACTGTATATTCATGAGCTCACATTGACGGACAGCTTTTTGAAACTTGGATGCAGGGAGCAGTGTTGCAGTCAAATCATCTCAAGGAAATGTGGTGAAACACAAAGCAACTCAAACAACATTGAAATTGCATCAATTATATACAGTTGAAGTTGGATGTTTACATACACCTTAGCCAAATACATTTGAACTAAGTTTTTCACTATTTCTGACATTTAATCCTAGTAAAAATTCCCTGTCTTAGGTCAGTTAGGATCACCACTTTATTGTAACAATGTGAAATGTCCGAATAATAGTAGAGAGAATGATTTATTTCAGCTTTTATTTATTTCATCACATTCCCAGTGGGTCAGAAGTTTACATACACTTAATTAGTATTTGATAGCATTGCCTTTAAATGGTTTAACTTGGGTCAAACGTGTTGGGTAGCCTTCCACAAGCTTCCCACAATAAGTTGAGTGAATTTTGGCCCATTCCTCCTGACAGAGCTGGTGTAACTGAGTCAGGTTTGTAGGCCTCCTTGCTTTTTCAGCTCTGCCCTTGACTTTGTTGTCCTTAAGCCATTTTGCTACAACTTTGGAAGACCCATTTGCGACCTAGCTTTAACTTCCTGACTGATGTCTTGTGATGTTGTTTCAATATATCCACCTAATTTTCCTGCCTAATGATGCCATCTATTTTGTGAAGTGCACCAGTCCCTCCTGCAGCAAAGCACCCCCACAACACGATGCTGCCACCCCCGTGCTTCACGGTTGGGATGGTGTTCTTCGGCTTGCAAGCCTCCCCCTTTTTCCTCCAAACATAACAATGGTCATTATGGCCAAACAGTTCTATTTTTGTTTCGTTAGACGAGGACATTTCTCCAAAAATTACAATTTTTGTCCCCATGTGCAGTTGCAAACCTTAGTCTGGCTCTTTTATGGCGGTTTTGGAGCAGTGGCTTCTTCCTTGCTGAGTGGTCGTTCAAGTACTCGTTTTACTGTGGATATACAGTGGGGAGAACAAGTATTTGATACACTGCCGATTTTGCAGGTTTCCTACTTACAAAGCACGTAGCGGTCTGTAATTTTTTTTATCATAGGTACACTTTAACTGTGAGAGACGGAATCTAAAACAAAAATCCAGAAAGTCCCAGTAAGAATTCCGGCTCTCACAGACCTGTTAGTATTTCTTTAAGAAGCCCTCCTGTTCTCCACTCATTACCTGTTTTAACTGCACCTGTTTGAACTCGTTACCTGTATAAAAGACACCTGTCCACACACTCAATCAAACAGACTCCAACCTATCCACAATGGCCAAGACCAGAGAGCTGTGTAAGGACATCAGGGATACAATTGTAGATCTGCACAAGGTTGGGATGGGCTACAGACCAATAGGCAAGCAGCTTGGTGAGAAGGCAACAACTGTTGGCGCAATTATTAGAAATTGGAAGAAGTTCAAGATGACGGTCAATCACCCTCGGTCTGGGGCTCCATGCAAGATCTCACCTCGTGGGGCATCAATGATCATGAGGAAGGTAAGGGATCAGCCCAGAACTACACGGCAGGACCTGGTCAATGACCTGAAGAGAGCTGGGACCACAGTCTCAAAGAAAACCATTAGTAACACACTACTCCGTCATGGATTAAAATCCTGCAGCGCATGCAAGGTCCCCCTGCTCAAGCCAGCGCATGTCCAGGCCCGTCTGAAGTTTGCCAATGACCATCTGGATGATCCAGAGGAGGAATGGGAGAAGGTCATGTGGTCTGATGAGACAAAAATATAGCTTTTTGGTCTAAACTCCACTCGCCGTGTTTGGAGGAAGAAGAAGGATGAGTACAACCCCAAGAACACCATCCCAACCGTGAAGCATGGGGATGCTTTTGGGATGCTTTTCTGCAAAGGGGACAGGATGACTGCACCGTATTGAGGGGAGGATGGATGGGGCCATGTATCGCGAGATCTTGGCCAAAAACCTCCTTCCCTCAGTAAGAGCATTGAAGATGGGTCGTGGCTGGGTCTTCCAGCAAGACAACGACTCGAAACACACAGCCAGGGCAACTAAGCAGTGGCTCCGTAAGAAGCATCTCAAGGTCCTGGAGTGGCCTAGCCAGTCTCCAGACCTGAACCCAATAGAACATCTTTGGAGGGAGCTGAAAGTCCGTATTGCCCAGCGACAGCCCCGAAAGGAAGGATCTGGAGAAGGTCTGTATGGAGGAGTGAGCCAAAATCCCTGCTGCAGTGTGTGCAACCTGGTCAAGAACTACAGGAAACTTATGATCTCTGTAATTGCAAACAAAGGTTTCTGTACCAAATATTAAGTTCTGCTTTTCTGATGTATCAAATACTTATGTCATGCAACAAAATGCAAATTAATTACTTAAAAATCATACAATGTGATTTTCTGGATGATATGATAAAAATGACAGACCTCTACATGCTTTGTAAGTAGGAAAACCTGCAAAATCGGCAGTGTATCAAATACTTGTTCTCCCCACTGTAGATAATTCTGTACCTGTTTCCTCCAGCATCTTAACAAGGTCCTTCTGCTGTTGTTCTGGGATTGATTTGCACTTTTTGCACCAAAGTACTTTCATCTCTAGGAGACAGAACGCATCTCCTTCCTGAGCGGCATGACGGCTGCGTGGTCCCATGGTGTTTATACTTGCGTACTATTGTTTGTACAGATGAACGTGGTACCTTCAGGAGTTTGGAAATTGCTCCCAAGGATAAACCAGACTTTTGGAGGTCTACAATGTTTTTTTCCTGAGGTCTTGGCTGATTTCTTTTGATTTTCCCATGATGTCAAGCAAAGAGGCAATGAGTTTGAAGGTAGGCCTTGAAATACATCCACAGGTACACCTCCAATTTACTCAAATGATGTCAATTGGCCTATCAGAAGCTTCTAAAGCCTTGACATAATTTTCTGAAATTTTCCAAGCTGTTTAAAAGCACAGTCAACTTAGTGTATGTAAACTTCTGACCCACTGGAATTGTGATACAGTGATATAATCTGTCTAACACCAGACACAGATAAAAGGGGACAAATAAAAGTATCTTTGCCATAGATGAATAGGGTCAACTTTAATTATATTTTCTGACACCCTACAGTCAAAATTTGGCACCAGTAGAGTAGCTATCTATCTATATAAACCACGCCCCTCTGCAAATACGCCTTCTCCGATGTTGGTTTCAAGGAGGCACTTATTTAAATTAGGTAAGAGAATATCATGTTACCATTGGTGTATTAAAATGAGAGGAGGGCCTCCCGGGTGGCGCAGTGGATAAGGGTGCTGTACTGCAGCGTCAGCTGTGCCATCAGAGACTCTGGGTTTGTGCCCAGGCTCTGTCGTAACCGGCCGCAACCGGGAGGTCCGTGGGGCGACGCACAATTGGCCTAGCGTCGTCCGGGTTAGGGAGGTGTGACGGCCCTGAATTTTTCTGAACCGTCTCAGTGCTTCTCCTTCCAATAGGGCGCTTTCCCTTTAATTCCCAATTAAATAACCAGCTTCAGCTGCGCAAAAGTGGGGTTGTGATGGAGACGTGAATGAGGATGTGTTCAACCCTCAGTTCCAAAGCTTCTCTATTCCGTGTGTTTTGTAGCCTAATAGAGTTTACCCAGGATCGGATCCACCCTTTGCGTCCGTGGACTACACCTCTCCGTTCTTCGTGGCCTTTCGCCGCTGGAGATCTGTTGGCGGATTGGATTGTCTGACTGACCGACTGACTACAACCTTTTTGTATACGGTATTTCATTTGTTTTGATGTATACTGTGATGATTTATGTAGTTAGTTGTAGTTGAGGACTTAGTAAGAGTTGATACGCTTTAAAGTTCTGTGGTAAAATAATTGTTATATTGATTGTATGATTAATACTGGGTTTACGCTATACTTGAATGAACGGACAAACATTGCGTGACTAAGGTCACGGGAGTTCCCTGAACTCCTTTACCGGGCTGGACGCTTTTTAGGCCCGAGGTACAGGACATTTCTGGAGGAACCAGAACTCATTGTGTTATATTATTATGTGTGTGTAATCATTGATGTTGCTAATACAACCCACGCAAAATAATATAGTTGTTTTTGAAGTTCTTTCCAATGTTTTAAGGGTTTATGAAAAGTTTATTTCCATCCTGACTTTTACATAAGTCCTTTGTATTGGTGTAGACTTTACGGACCAGATGGGACTCCTTCCCTCCCAAACCAAAAGGAGAAACAAATGTTTTCTCTGGTAGGCACAACGTACCTGGCACCCCTATAAATAATAACCTCAAGTCAAAACCGTTACATAAAAAATGGCACCCCAGATGGGACCGCTCACCATTGAGAACTAACCAAAGCAAATCTTTTGTGTGGAATTAAAACAATGGATTCACCCCAAGATAATGTGCTCATCCATGTCATACCTGTCAATGGGAATATACAGGGCCATTCTGATCATCAAGCTGACAAGACAAATCATAATGTGAATAGAGATAAGGGAGTTGATCTGGGCCAGAGCCCTGGGAATCTGAATGCTCGGTCTGGACCACAGGCCACAGGTCTAACCAGTTACTCACTTATTGACATGGATCTGTGTGGAAGTACTGAGCTAGCCCTCCCTCTGACACCCAACCTTCCTCCATTGTCTGGTTTATCTCCAGAGGTTGTAGTCTTACAACTTCAAGGTGGCATCCTTGATATTCGTCAGACTCAACAACATCTCCAAACTCTTATCCACCATAAATTAAAATGTCTGAGTGAAGAGCAACAACAGAGTGCCATGGAATTCAGAAACTCACTGAGGACTCTAACCCACATGCTGACAGAGCTCAGTGAGAGTGGAAGACGGGAAATTACTGGTGCCATGGACAGGCAGTTTGACTACCAACGAAACCAACTCACTGCCACTCTCCAATGGCGCCTGCAACATCACCACACTGAGGTCCTCAAGGACGTTAATTCTGTTTTTTCTCCCATGGTTAACACTGTAGACCACTTGCAGACAGAGCTCTCTAATTGTGTTAAAATGTTGGATGACGTGTCTGTGGACATGGCCTCCATTAGGCACAACTCCTTGCACAGAGTTTCTCTGGTGTCCACTTCTGTTCAGACCTCTGAACAGCCAAGACAAGGCCATGCTGCAGCCACCCCTTGCAGGATGCAATCCACCATGCATCCTGGTGTTCATTTTCATGGTCCCATAACTCCCTCCCCCTCTACTTCCTCAATCCCTCCTATCTCGTTTGTTCATGGTGATTTGAGTAGACGTCATGTGGGGGCGATGCCCATTAAATTGCAATTTCCCACCTTTGCGAAAAAAGATGACAGTCCTGATCCGCTAATGTATCTAGAAAGATGTTGTGACTTTCTTGCCCTCAATCCCCTGGCTGACGAAGAACTCCTTGCCACATTGAGGAATGTGTTGCATGAGACAGCTCGAGACTGGTGGGATGTGGCACGTCTCACCACTACCTCCTGGGCTGACTTTGAGGCCAAGTTTTCCTCTGCATTTCTGTCTGAGGACTACACAGATGAGCTGGCAGACAGAGTCAGGAATCGAGTGCAAAGCGAGAAAGAGAGTGTCCGTGACTTTGCATACGGTTACCACTCCCTGTGCAGAAGGTGGAAACCTGGCATTGAGGAGGAAGAGGTCATTAAATTGATCTTGAAGAACATCAACCCACTACTAGCCAGTCAACTCCGAGAAAGAGTCACCACTGTCGATGGACTGGTTCGCTTGGGACAGCAGTTTGAGAAGGACAGAGAATGCCAACAGCAATATGACCAAAGAAAGAAACAGACCCCCAAACAGTTACCCAAGACAGACATCAACAACAGCCAGAGTCTCCAGCCATGACCCCTCTCATGTTCTGTTGGAGATGTAGCCAAAAGGGACATTCTTCAGCTACATGTCCAAGACCGTATCAAGTAAACCCTTCCAGAAACCACAAATCACAACAGGCCAACACACCTAACTCTCTTCGCAGGAATGACCATCCTACTCTGGGTGCTTTAACCAGAGCTGGAACCCAAAGAGTCACTGCCTACGCCCCCCCATCGACATCCCCTTCCTTTCAGTTAATACCGCACCAACTGGTGTTACCCCTGTCCATAGGCCCATGGACAGGAAGAGCCATCCTGGACACCGGGTCATCCTACACACTGCTCAATGAGAAACTGTGGAAGGAGGTTAAAGGTCCACAATACAACTTGAAGCCGTGGACAGAAGGTCCACTCTATCTGGCTGATGGTGAGGCTAGACGACCACTTGGATGGAGTGAGGTAGAGTTCCACCTGTGTAACCGCTCCTATATGATTCCTTCGGTTATCCTACAAACCAAGAACCTTGCTTTTCCTGTAGTGTTGGGAATTGATTTCATGTACTTCAGTGGTGTCCAGATTGATATCGCACACAATTGCTACTGGTTTCCATACAATCCGAGCAAGAAGCATTTCTTCCAATCAGAAGCTATGAAGTTACATGATTGGGGTTCAAATGGGGCAGTCTTCTCTGCCGTTGCTCCGGTACCACTAACCCTTGATAATCCTTCTGATGATCTCCTTTTACAGGCTGTGAGAAGAGCTCAGCTGGAACAGCCAGAGGAGTTAAGGCTGTTGGAACAGCTGCAGAATAATGCTGATGTATGTACTTCAAAGCTGGGACGCACCGGGCTCCTGAAGCACAAAATATTCCTTACACAGGAAATGCCGATCAAGCAAAAGCCATATCGTTTGTCCCCAGCGACGCTAATCATCCAAAAGGGACTCATTAATGACATGTTAACACAAGATATAATAGAACGTTCCTCCTCTCCCTGGGCTGCTCCTGTTTTCCTCATCTCAAAAAAGACTGGTGGTCTTAGATTTTGTGTGGACTATAGGAAGACCAACAATGTTTCCCAGACTGATGCCTATCCTCTTCCTACCATCAACGAGATCCTGGAGTCATTGTCTGGCGCTGTTGTGTTCACTACCCTTGACCTCAAGTGGTTATTGGCAGGTTGAGATGGACCAGGAAAGCAAGGACAAGACTGCTTTTGTCTGTGCTGAGGGCTTGTTTTCCTTTAAGGTGATGCCTTTTGGATTAAAGAATGCACCTGCCACTTTCCAAAGACTCATGGAGATTGCGTTAGGTGAGCTCAAAGGGAAGATCTGTTTCGTCTACCTGGACGATATAATTATCTACTCTCAGAACAGAGAAAGACACTTTCAAGACTTCAAGCAGTGTTGGACAAGCTAAGAGAAGCTGGTCTGACCTTGAATATGAAGAAGAGCAACTTCTGCCAAACCTCCCTGAAGTTCCTTGGCCATATTGTGTCTTTCGACGGCATTCATGTGGATCCTGAAAAGACAAAGGCTGTACAAGACTTCCCTGTGCCAACCACACTCAAGGCCCTTCAACGGTTCCTTGGTATGGCTGGATGGTACCATCGGTTTGTGTCGAACTTCTCTCAGGTGGCAGAACCCCTCAATGCAGTGCCAGACCTCCTTTGAAACCCTGAAACGACACCTCGTCACACCTCCCATTTTAGGTCATCCCAACTTTGATTGCCCTTTTGTTGTTTACACTGATGCAAGTGATTTTGGACTTGGTGCTGTCCTAGTCCAACAGACTGGACTTGGCACTGAAGAAGTGCTAGCATTCGCCAGTCGGACATTGAATGGAGCAGAACGGAACTACTCCACAACCGAGCAAGAGTGCCTTGCAGTTGTCTGGGCTTTGGAGAAGTGGAGGTACTACCTGGAGGGAAGACACTTCACTGTGGTCACTGACCATTCCTCCCTTGTGTGGGTGTTCAAGACCAACAAACCAAGTACCAGACTCAGCAGATGGGCTCTACGGTTGCAAGAGTTCACCTTTGCAGTAGAATACAGGAAAGGAAAATACAACACTGTTCCAGATGCCTTGTCCAGAGCTCCTGCTTGTGATAACGGTGGCCCTCATCTTACATGTGCTACTGTCCTGTCAAGCAGTCGAGACTCACCCAAAACTGACTTTCCCATCTCTGATGAGGCCATATGGAAAGCCCAACAGGATGTTCTAGAAGTACAGGCTTTGTACCAGACTATCCTGGAAGATGGAGAAAATATGGTCAATCCTACCACAAAGCTGACCATCATTGAAGACAAAGTCTACCGAGTTGTACAACTACCTCACAGAACACTCTACCAAATGTACATACCTAAAACTCTACACCTTCTACTGCTGAAACATTTCCATGAAGACCCATTAGCTGGTCATTTGGGCAGGTTCAAAACCTACAAGCGGTTGCAAGCGTTACTGTACTGGCCACATCGGAGCATGGATGTGAAGTCACACATCCGAAACTGTCAGGTTTGTCAAATGTACAAACCAGAAGGTAGAAAGCCTGCTGGCAAGTTGCAGCAAACGGTGGTTACCCGACTTTGGGAAATGTTAGGAGTGGATTTGATGGGTCCATTTCCTAGAAGCTCCAATCAGAATGTGTACATGCTTGATTTTGTAGATTACTATTCAAAGTGGGTGGAGCTCTTTTCCCTGCGTCAGGCCACAGCAAGGACCATCTCTAACATCCTTACGAAAGAGATCCTGACTCGCTGGGGAGTGCCTGATTACATCCTATCTGATCGAGGTTCCCAATTTGTCTCTGATCTCTTTGAGGAGACCTGCCAAAGATGGAACCTGAGACAGAAGTTTACCAGGGTCTATCACCCACAGACCAACCTCACTGAGAGGGTAAATCGAACCTTGAAGACAATGATTGCTTCCTATGTAGGGACCCAGCACAAACACTGGGACAAGCACCTTCACGAGTTTCGATTTGCCCTGAATTCTGCTGTGCAAGAGTCCACTGGAGTCACACCTGCAGAGCTGAACCAAAGTCGGCCCCTCCGAGGACCCTTGGATATGTTGCTACAGCCCCAGCAGCTTACTCCAGACGCTGCTTGCTATGACCAGGTAGTCCATCTCCATGACTTGAGAGCTCTTGTCTCAAAGAACATGATCCAGGCTCGACTCAAGCAGAAGAGACATTATGATGAGAACAGACGAGACATGCAGTTCCAGCTTCGTGATCGGGTGTGGCTTCGCTCTCATCCTTACTCGAAAGCTGAACAATTCTTCTCGGCCAAGCTCGCTCCTAAATGGCAAGGACCATATAGGATTGTGGAGCAGATGGGCCCTTTGAACTACCGAGTGGTGAAAGAGGACACAGGTGAAGATATGCGGGTTGTTCATGTCTCACGCCTTAAGCCCTGTTACCCGTCGGCTGAGGAATTGGAGGCGATTGAGCGCCGCAAGGTCCTGGATATCTTTGAAGAGGAAAGTGAGGAGACTTTTCTCAGATTCCCAGACCCAGAAGTCTCACACCTTAAGGCCTGTGACCCTTCAGCTGAGATGCGTGAGCTCCAAAAAGTCATGAATATTTTTGTAGAGGAAAGTGATGAGGAGACCTTTCTCGGTTTCCCCGACCAAGATGTGCCTTCCAGGGCAATGGTCGGCTTTTTCCAGGGGAGGGGTTGTGTGACGGCCCTGAATTTTTCTGAACCGTCTCAGTGCTTCTCCTTCCAATAGGGCGCTTTCCCTTTAATTCCCAATTAAATAGCCAGCATCAGCTGCGCAAAAGGGGGGTTGTGATGGAGACGTGAATGAGGATGTGTTCAACCCTCAGTTCCAAAGCTTCTCTATTCCGTGTGTTTTGTAGCCTAATAAGAGTTTACCCAGGATCGGATCCACTCTTTGCGTCCGTGGACTACACCTCTCCGTTCTTCGTGGCCTTTCTCCGCTGGAGATCTGTTGGCGGATTGGATTGTCTGACTGACCGACTGACTACAACCTTTTTGTATACGGTATTTCATTTGTTTTGATGTGATGTATACTGTGATGATTTATGTAGTTAGTTGTAGTTGAGGACTTAGTAAGAGTTGATACGCTTTAAAGTTCTGTGGTAAAATAATTGTTATATTGATTGTATGATTAATACTGGGTTTACGCTACACTTGAATGAACGGACAAACATTGCGTGACTAAGGTCACGGGAGTTCCCTGAACTCCTTTACCGGGCTGGACGCTTTTTAGGCCCGAGGTACAGGACATTTCTGGAGGAACCAGAACTCATTGTGTTATATTATTATGTGTGTGTAATCATTGATGTTGTTAATACAACCCACGCAAAAGAATATAGTTGTTTTTGAAGTTCTTTCCAATGTTTTAAGGGTTTATGAAAAGTTTATTTCCATCCTGACTTTTACATAAGTCCTGTGTATTGGTGTAGACTTGACGGACCAGATGGGACTCCTTCCCTCCCAAACCAAAAGGAGAAACCAATGTTTTCTCTGGTAGGCACAACCTACCTGGCACCCCTATAAATAATAACCTCAAGTCAAAACCGTTACAGAGGGCTTGGCCGGTAGGGATATACTTGTCTCATCGTGCACCAGCGACTCCTGTGGCGGGCCGGGCGCAGTGCGCGCTAACCAAGGTTTCCAGGTGCACGGTGTTTCCACCGACACATTGGTGCGGCTGGCTTCCGGGTTGGATGCGTGCTGTGTTAAGAAGCAGTGCGGCTTGGTTGGGTTGTGTATCGGAGGACGCATGACTTTCAACCTTCGTCTCTCCCGAGACCGTACGGGAGTTGTAGCGATGAGACAAGATAGTAGCTACTAAAACAATTGGATACCACAAAATTGGGGAGAAAAATGGGTAAAATTCAAACAAAAAAACAAGAAATGGGGAGATTATTCCTTAATAATCCCGCCTCCTGAATCTAAGCGTTGGACATGGGATCAAACTTGATCAATGTAGAAGCAACATGTTCATACTTTAGCCATCATACTCTGATCTGGTATAATCCAAATATCATTTCATTTTATGAAAAACATGATTTTGACTGTTCATGACCTTTAATGTGTCTGGGGAAACTGCCCCCAAATCAACTAGACTCTGGTGATGATGATGAAGGAATGGAATGCTGATGTACATCATTGTGACTGTAAATATGTAGGAGGTGTTAACCCATAAGACCTCAGGGAAAGTGTTGTCTCACTGGCTGATGGTTGCAGTACAGCACCAATACAGTGAGCAGGCTGAAGGCTAGATGCCAGCACAAACATGTTCAATTAACCAATAAGAACACAGGACATGCTACATTAACCAATAAGAACACAGGATAGGAGTGGAAAGGGTGTCTCACCAGATGATGGTGCAGTACAGCACTGACACAATAAGCAGGCTGAAGACCAGGTGCCAGCAGTAACACATAGTGATAAACATCATGTTGTTATGGTCCTTCTGGTCCCACTCTGCACCACTGGGGGAATACAGGACAAACCCAATCTGGAGGGGGGCAGAGATAAGAGAGGGTTAGAGGATAGAGACTGTTCCAGGGTTTATTATGCTGTAATAGGCTCAACTAGATGGACACAAGCCGCTGCTATGGACGAAAACTGGAAAATCAGGCTGGAAAGTATGTATACAGTATGTATACAGTACACAGAAGCTAATGTGGCATGATGAGCCAAATTCAGGAAATAAATTCTAGCATTTGAACCATTTTGGATGTAAACTATTATGACCCCATTCCTGAAAGCTAAGACTCTCTGGAATGTGGATGTGCCTTCTGTTCCCCTCTATGATGATCACAGGTTGCGTTAGAAGGGAGTGTCACAAAAAAAAGGCAATTAGGCCCCTCTAAGAATATAGTTGAAAAGCCTTGTCATAGCCCTTCTAAGGATAGCATTACACTCCCTATTTAGTCTTGCTCTTGTGACTGACTGGGTTCAAACCAAGTCTCCTGCATGTCACAAGACTGTTAGCCCACTTAGCTAAAGCACCTAGGGATGAGTTCAGGAAGATAACACAAGTCTTCAAGTCTCCAGCAACGTTGCTCATCAAAAGAGTGTGGTTCATCGAATCACCTCAGTTACATTTCACCCCCCTTTGACCTCATACTCAGAGATCAGGGCACCAATATAACTGACTAGGCTTACTGCACAACAACAACACTTTCTGTGGCAACCAGAAGCAGAAGGATCCATGCACGTGATGAGCAATCTTGCCTGAGACCTGAAGACGTATTAAGACGTATTAGTTTGACTGATGGGGTTCTAACCAATGTTCCCTCTAAGCTCCCCCAGGACTACCGTGCAGGAGAAATATCAGCTCGCACAGAAAATCACGAGATTGAACTTCACTCAACTTTCTAGAGTTTTCCCCCTTAGTTAACACTATCAATGTTTCCCTTTACTGTGGGTATTGTGATCGAATCAACTCAATATCAGCCACATTCAATAAAACATACCGAAACAAAATGAACTATGCAAGAGATTTTGTTGCTGGCAGAGTGCATCGGAGTAGGATTCCATTGCATTGACAGTCACGACTCAGGCCCGTACTCTACACAGACCGGTGCGGCATAACAAATCAGAGCTGCAGTAGGTCTATATGCAAATCGACCATTGCCATATATGGCTCTGTGCCATTCATTGTGAACTGGACTGTGTTTACAGCATGAGTGGTCATGAGTAGATGTGCTTGTTTTGAGTTCAAAGCCAGAGCTGCATGTAGCCGTGTTTGTACATTTGTTCATATCCTTTGCTAGTTAGTAAGTTATTAGCCCAGTTATAGATCATTTGATGTCAACAATGGGGGAGTGATTACTTCCTACTAGAGCACAAAACGTGTACATTTCTAGCCACCTTTGAAAAGCCAGTCAGGTAAAGAGCTTTTTTTTGTCTTAAAGGAGCAGTGTTGTATTTTGAGACAAGGTTGAAGAAACTAAGTAGCCAATAGGCTGAGGTTCGCATAATTTGTCTGATTGTCTGTAATAACGGTATGGGAATAATAATCAATTTTATTTTGTAAAGTGGTTTCTCTTTCAACACAACCACATTGTCAGTCACCTCCTTGTCTGAAGGACAAGTGGATTAACAGGTTAATGTCAAGCCCTGTATGTTTTTTTTCAAAAGTCTCATGGAATGTAGGCCTACATTTAACACCAAACATTGGCTGCTACTGTAGTCTGAACGATAGAACAGCTATCTCCATGTTAAAATATTATGGGATGCATTTTATCCATTATTTATGATTGTAGGCCACTCTGGTAGGGCTACATTATGATCAAATAGCAACAGTAGCCTACTTGACCACTGTCTGAAACTGTAACTAAAAGTGGATACAGCCTCAGTGTTCACAGTAAAAATGTAACTTAAAGCAGGTACAGCCTCAGTGTTCACAGTAAAAATGTAACTTAAAGCAGGTACAGCCTCAGTGTTCACAGTAAACCTGTAACTGAAAGCGGGTACAGCCTCAGTGTTTACAGTAAAACTGTAACTTAAAGCAGGTACAGCCTCAGTGTTCACAGTAACCCTGTAACTAAAAGCGGGTACAGCCTCAGTGTTCACAGTAAAACGGTTACTAAAAGCGGGTACAGCCTTGGTGTTCACAGTAAAACGTTGTCTACCTCAGGCCAGGGGTGTTTTGACTGTACTATGTGGGAGGTATTGGGTCTCCAGTGGTGTTTTGACTGTACTATGTGGGAGGTATTTGGTCTCCAGGGTTGTTTTGACTGTACTATGTGGGAGGTATTTGGTCTCCAGGGGTGTTTGGACTGTACTATGTGGGAGGTATTGGGTCTCCGGGGGGTGTTTTGACTACTATGTTGGAGGTATTTGGTCTCCAGGGGTGTTTTGACTGTACTATGTGGGAGGAATTTAGTCTCCAGGGGTGTTTTTGACTGTATTATGTGGGAGGTATTTGGTCTCCAGGGTGTTTTGGCTGTACTATGTGGGAGGTATTTGGTCTCCAGGGGTGTTTTGACTACTATGTGGGAGGTATTTGGTCTCCAGGGGTGTTTTGACTGTACTATGTGGGAGGTATTTGAGGACAGCAGCTCTGATCTTGATGAACTCACAGATGATTATAGACAGGCTTTAAGAGATGTACAGCGTGAGATCAAAAGACAGATCCGGCTGGACAAGGAGGCATACAAGAAAAGGGTGGAGAGGACCCTCTCTACCTGAAACGCAAGGGTGACCTGGCAAGGGATTAAATCCATGGCTAGTACCCCCCCACATAGGCAGGGGAAAAACCAGTGCTGACCTTGGGGGATATGAGGGCCAGAACATGGCTAATGAACTGAATGTTTTCTTCTCAAGATTTGAATCAGACAACTTTGTGTCGGAGGGGACTCACAGACCAGGCAAGGAGGGCATTAATCAGAGAGACAACAAAGAGACCAAAGATAACCCTGAAGGAGCTGCAAAGTGGAGCATGGTGGTGGCAGCATCATGCTGTGGGGATGTTTTCATCGGCAGGGACTGGGAAACTGGTCAGAATTGAAGGAATGATAGATGGCACTAAATGCAGGGAAATTCTTGAGGGGAAACCTGTTTCATTTTTCTAGAGATTTGAGACTGAGATGGAGGTTAATCTTCCAGCAGGACAATGACCCTAACCATACTGCTAAAGCAACACTCAAGTGGTTTAAGGGGAAACATTTAAATGTCTTGTAATGGCCTAGTCAAAGCCCAGACCTCAATCCAATTGAGAATCTGTGGTATGACTTTAAGATTGCTGTACACCAGCGGAACCCATCCAACAAGAACCTGGAGCAGTTTTACCTTGAAGAATGGGCAAACATCCCAGTGGCTAGATATGCCAAGCTTATAGAGACGTACCCCAAGAGACTTGCAGCTGTAATTGCTGCAAAAGGTGGCTCTACAAAGTATTGACAAATATTTTGCCACTTCAAAGTGGTAGGCATGTTATGTAAATCAAATGATACAAACCCCCCAAAAACACATTTTGATTCCAGGTTGTAAGGCAACAAATAGGAAAAATGCCAAGGGGGTGAATAGTTTCGCAAGCCACTGTAGGGTTAGTGGAAGTAGGCCTATCTACCAAGGTTTAGTGGAAGTAGGCCTACAGTGCCTTGCGAAAGTATTCGGGCCCCCTTGAACTTTGCGACCTTTTGCCACATTTCAGGCTTCAAAGATAAAGATATAAAACTGTATTTTTTTGTGAAGAATCAACAACAAGTGGGACACAATCATGAAGTGGAACGACATTTATTGGATATTTTAAACTTTTTTAACAAATCAAAAACTGAAAAATTGGGCGTGCAAAATTATTCAGCCCCTTTACTTTCAGTGCAGCAAACTCTCTCCAGAAGTTCAGTGAGGATCTCTGAATGACTAATGATGATAAATACAATCCACCTGTGTGTAATCAAGTCTCCGTATAAATGCACCTGCACTGTGATAGTCTCAGAGGTCCGTTAAAAGCGCAGAGAGCATCATGAAGAACAAGGAACACACCAGGCAGGTCCGAGATACTGTTGTGAAGAAATTTAAAGCCGGATTTGGATACAAAAATATTTCCCAAGCTTTAAACATCCCAAGGAGCACTGTGCAAGCGATAATATTGAAATGGAAGGAGTATCAGACCACTGCAAATCTACCAAGACCTGGCCGTCCCTCTAAACTTTCAGCTCATACAAGGAGAAGACTGATCAGAGATGCAGCCAAGAGGCCCATGATCACTCTGGATGAACTGCAGAGATCTACAGCTGAGGTGGGAGACTCTGTCCATAGGACAACAATCAGTAGTATATTGCACAAATCTGGCCTTTATGGAAGAGTGGCAAGAAGAAAGCCATTTCTTAAAGATATCCATAAAAAGTGTCGTTTAAAGTTTGCCACAAGCCACCTGGGAGACACACCAAACATGTGGAAGAAGGTGCTCTGGTCAGATGAAACCAAAATTGAACTTTTTGGCAACAATGCAAAACGTTATGTTTGGCGTAAAAGCAACACAGCTCATCACCCTGAACACACCATCCCCACTGTCAAACATGGTGGTGGCAGCATCATGGTTTGGGCCTGCTTTTCTTCAGCAGGGACAGGGAAGATGGTTAAAATTGATGGGAAGATGGATGGAGCCAAATACAGGACCATTCTGGAAGAAAACCTGATGGAGTCTGCAAAAGACCTGAGACTGGGACGGAGATTTGTCTTCCAACAAGACAATGATCCAAAACATAAAGCAAAATCTACAATGGAATGGTTCAAAAATAAACATATCCAGGTGTTCACAAATGCTCTCCATCCAACCTCACTGAGCTCGAGCTGTTTTGCAAGGAGGAATGGGAAAAAATGTCAGTCTCTCGATGTGCAAAACTGATAGAGACATACCCCAAGCGACTTACAGCTGTAATCGCAGCAAAAGGTGGCGCTACAAAGTATTAACTTAAGGGGGCTGAATCATTTTGCACGCCCAATTTTTCAGTTTTTGATTTGTTAAAAAAGTTTGAAATATCCAATAAATGTCATTCCACTTCATGATTGTGTCCCACTTGTTGTTGATTCTTCACAAAAAAATACAGTTTTATATCTTTATGTTTTTGAAGCCTGAAATGTGGCAAAAGGTCGCAAAGTTCAAGGGGGCCGAATACTTTCGCAAGGCACTGTATCTACCCAGGTTTAGTGGAAGTAGGAATATCTACCCAGGTTTAGTGGAAGTAGGGCTATCTACCCAGTTTAGTGAAAGTAGGGCTGTCTACCCAGGTTTAGTGGAAGTAGGGCTGTCTACCCAGGTTTAGTGGAAGTAGGCCTATCTGCCCAGGTTTAGTGGAAGTAGGCCTATCTACCCAGGTTTAGTGGAAGTAGGCCTATATACCCAGGTTTAGTGGAAGTAGGGCTGTCTACCCAGGTTTAGTGGAAGTAGGCCTATCTACCCAGGTTTAGTGGAAGTAGGGCTATATACCCAGGTTTAGTGGAAGTAGGGCTGTCTACCCAGGTTTAGTGGAAGTAGGGCTGTTTACCCAGGTTTAGTGGAAGTAGGCCTGTCTACCCAGGTTTAGTGGAAGTAGGCCTATCTAGCCAGGTTTAGTGGAAGTAGGCCTATCTAGCCAGGTTTAGTGGAAGTAGGCCTATCTACCCAGGTTTAGTGGAAGTAGGAATATCTACCCAGCTTTAGTGGAAGTAGGGTTGTCTACCCAGGTTTAGTGGAAGTAGGCCTATCTACCCAGGTTTAGTGGAAGTAGGCCTATCTACCCAGGTTTAGTGGAAGTAGGCCTATCTACCCAGGTTTAGTGGAAGTAGGCCTATCTACCCAGGTTTAGTGGAAGTAGGAATATCTTCCCAGGTTTAGTGGAAGTAGGGCTATCTACCCAGGTTTAGTGGAAGTAGGGATATCTACATTGGTTTATTGGAAGTAGGGCTGTCTACCCAGGTTTAGTGGAAGTAGGGCTGTCTACCCAGGTTTATTGGAAGTAGGGCTATCTACCCAGGTTTAGTGGAAGTAGGCCTATCTACCCAGGTTTAGTGGAAGTAGGAATATCTACCCAGGTTTAGTGGAAGTAGGCCTATCTACCCAGGTTTAGTGGAAGTAGGAATATCTACCCAGGTTTAGTGGAAGTAGGGCTATCATTTTGCACGCCCAATTTTTCAGTTTTTGATTTGTTAAAAAAGTTTGAAATATCCAATAAATGTCATTCCACTTCATGATTGTGTCCCACTTGTTGTTGATTCTTCACAAAAAAATACAGTTTTATATCTTTATGTTTTTGAAGCCTGAAATGTGGCAAAAGGTCGCAAAGTTCAAGGGGGCCGAATACTTTCGCAAGGCACTGTATCTACCCAGGTTTAGTGGAAGTAGGAATATCTACCCAGGTTTAGTGGAAGTAGGGCTATCTACCCAGTTTAGTGAAAGTAGGGCTGTCTACCCAGGTTTAGTGGAAGTAGGGCTGTCTACCCAGGTTTAGTGGAAGTAGGCCTATCTGCCCAGGTTTAGTGGAAGTAGGCCTATCTACCCAGGTTTAGTGGAAGTAGGCCTATATACCCAGGTTTAGTGGAAGTAGGGCTGTCTACCCAGGTTTAGTGGAAGTAGGCCTATCTACCCAGGTTTAGTGGAAGTAGGGCTATATACCCAGGTTTAGTGGAAGTAGGGCTGTCTACCCAGGTTTAGTGGAAGTAGGGCTGTTTACCCAGGTTTAGTGGAAGTAGGCCTGTCTACCCAGGTTTAGTGGAAGTAGGCCTATCTAGCCAGGTTTAGTGGAAGTAGGCCTATCTAGCCAGGTTTAGTGGAAGTAGGCCTATCTACCCAGGTTTAGTGGAAGTAGGAATATCTACCCAGCTTTAGTGGAAGTAGGGTTGTCTACCCAGGTTTAGTGGAAGTAGGCCTATCTACCCAGGTTTAGTGGAAGTAGGCCTATCTACCCAGGTTTAGTGGAAGTAGGCCTATCTACCCAGGTTTAGTGGAAGTAGGCCTATCTACCCAGGTTTAGTGGAAGTAGGAATATCTACCCAGGTTTAGTGGAAGTAGGGCTATCTACCCAGGTTTAGTGGAAGTAGGGATATCTACATTGGTTTATTGGAAGTAGGGCTGTCTACCCAGGTTTAGTGGAAGTAGGGCTGTCTACCCAGGTTTATTGGAAGTAGGGCTATCTACCCAGGTTTAGTGGAAGTAGGCCTATCTACCCAGGTTTAGTGGAAGTAGGAATATCTACCCAGGTTTAGTGGAAGTAGGCCTATCTACCCAGGTTTAGTGGAAGTAGGAATATCTACCCAGGTTTAGTGGAAGTAGGGCTATCTACATTGGTTTATTGGAAGTAGGGCTGTCTACCCAGGTTTAGTGGAATTAGGGCTGTCTACCCAGGTTTATTGGAAGTAGGGCTGTCTACCCAGGTTTAGTGGAAGTAGGCCTGTCTACCCAGGTTTAGTGGAAGTAGGGCTATCTACCCAGGTTTAGTGGAAGTAGGGCTATCTACCCAGGTTTAGTGGAAGTAGGGCTGTCTACCCAGGTTTAGTGGAAGTAGGGCTGTCTACCCAGGTTTAGTGGAAGTAGGGCTATCTACCCAGGTTTAGTGGAAGTAGACCTATCTACCATGATTTAGTGTTCAGGAGATCAATTTGCGCTCTACTAAATAGACATTGGAATCATGTGTCCCCACAACATATACAGAACAGTGTCCATAACCTGAAGGGGAGATGAGATGATGCTAGCTGTGACAAACACAATGAATTAGGGACTTTAACATCAGAATGCTGTTATAGAGTGTTTGATTAGAGCTTATGGTCCTTTATCAACTAGTCCTCTACTCTACAACTCTGTATCAAATACATACACAAACACACACACACACGAGAGAGAAATAGTCTGTGCATCCCAATTGGCATCCTCTTCCTTATATATATTTTTGTATATTTTCTTCAACCGATCGCTGCCTGCACCTGCCCGCCCATCCAGCATCACTACTCTGGACGGTTCTGACTTAGAATATGTGGACAACTACAAATACGTAGGTGTCTGGTTAGACTGTAAACTCTCCTTCCAGACTCATATCAAACATCTCCAATCCAAAGTTAAATCTAGAATCGGCGTCCTATTTCGCAACGAAGCATCCTTCACTCATGCTGCCAAACATACCCTCGTAAAACTGACCATCCTACCGATCCTCGACTTCGGCGATGTCATTTACAAAATAGCCTCCAATACCCTACTTAATAAATTGGATGCAGTCTATCACAACGCCATCCGTTTTGTCACCAAAGCCCCATACACTACCCACCACTGCGACCTGTACGTTCTCGTTGGCTGGCCCTCGCTTCATACTCGTCGCCAAACCTACTGGCTCCAGGTCATCTACAACACCCTGCTAGGTAAAGTCCCCCCTTATCTCAGCTCGCTGGTCACCACAGCAGCACCCACCTGAAGCACGCGTTCGAGCAGGTATATCTCTCTGGTCACCCCAAAACCAATTCTTCCTTTGGCCGCATCTCCTTCCAGTTCTCTGCTGCCAATGACTGGAACGAACAACAAAAATCTCTGAAACTGGAAACACTTATCTCCCTCACTAGCTTTAAGCACCAGCTGTCAGAGCAGCTCACAGATTACTGCACCTGTACATAGCCCACCTATAATTTAGCCCAAACAACTACCTCCTCCCCTACTGTATTTATTTTATTTATTTATTTTGCTCCTTTGCAGACCATTATGTCTATTTCTACTTTGCAAATTATTTCGCTGCAAATCTACCATTCCAGTGTTTTACTTGCTATATTGTATTTACTTTGCCACCATGGCCTTTTATTGCCTTTACCTCCCTTATCTCACCTCATTTGCTCACATTGTATATATACTTATTTTTCTACTGTATTATTGACTGTATGTTTGTTTTACTCCATGTGTAACTCTGTTGTTGTATGTGTCGAACTGCTTTGCGTTATCTTGAGCAGGTCGCAGTTGTAAATGAGAACTTGTTCTCAACTTGCCTACCTGGTTAAATAAAGGTGAAATCTATCAACAACAACAAAAAATATCTAGCTCCCTAACCCCCCCCCCCCCCCTCCCTAGAGAGACAGACAATGACTCAATGACTGACCTGCCAGAACCAGCTCCCTAACCCCCCCCCCCCCTCCCTAGAGAGACAGACAATGACTCAATGACTGACCTGCCAGAACCAGCTCCCCTGCAGGATGGTGAGTGATGCTCTCAGAAGCTCCAGCAGCATGTTTCCTCTGTGGAACACCTCCAGAAAGGACACCATGGCCTCTCCAAACACACAGAACAGCAGCAGCTGGTGAACATGGACATCTAGCATGGCTCTGCCGTGGAGGTGGTACAGGAAAAGGAACCCTGGGAAACACAGAATAAACATCAGTAGTGCGATGGAGCGCCGGTCCACGCATTACAGCCCTATTAACTTGAATAGAGATGTCCATTTCTAGTGGTGATTCGATTTCTATGGATGTAACACTGCATGTGAGCTAGCTAACTAATTACCAAAGCCTATTACCTCAGGACATCTCCATCTCCCCCGCCTGCCCAGACCTATTACCTTCTATGAAGAAGGCGATGGCCAGCATTAGTCTGTCGAGGGCCAGTGGAGCAGCGTCGGTGGTGTGTACAATCAGAGACATGGCTCCAGCCAAGCCAAAGAAGAGGTACATGGTGGAGTGCTGCCAGTTATGGAGTCTGTCCCAGTGATGCTCGCTGTAGTCATACAGGTGCAGCCGTGGTCCGTCTGCTACAAACTGCTCCGCCAGCATCCCTGAAAAACAGAATGTCAGGATTCTCTTAAACGTCTCAGAGAAAAGATCCTTGGTCTTTTAGAAACATCTCATATATGGCAGAGGGAAACTTCTAATCATAGTCTCCCTCTACCATCAACAGTCCAGCAACAATGTCTCATCCTAAAATGATCATTTCAAAACATCCTAACACTCCCAGTTTGTCTGCTCATCCCCAGTGTTGATTAACTACAGACAGTACCAGCTAGTATATGGTGAATTTTCAAAACTCTTAGTACAAAGCTCCAAACTGGTAACACTCGTAAAGCACCCAGACAGCACATTCAAAACCTTTCATTGTGCATTCATTTTGTTTTGTAGATATCTTTCACCACACAACCATTGATCCAAAATCTTTACTGTGAAACATTGGGTTTAATCACCAAAACACAACATAATGATATCTTCTCAATGTAGTTATTTTAACAACCAGTTAATCCAATAGCAAAAAATGTAAGATACTGTCACGCCGCTCCCCCTCTCCAGCACTCAATGTCACTGGTCTACTAACCACCGGTCGGTCGGTCCATCATTACACACACCTGGACTTCATCATCACCTTGATTACCTTCCCTTTATTAGCCTTCAGTAGCCTCAGTCATCAGGCATTAATGGTTTGTTTTCATTCACGTTCTGTACTCTTCTCATGTTTTTTAATCTGCATTCTTCATTATTAAACTCACCTTCTGCATCTGCTTCCTGACTCATGGCGTATACGTGACAGAATACTGCCTCACGAATTATGGAAGCAGCAGAAGATAAAGACATCTCCCAGACGGTCGGTGAACAGGGACACCTACTCTGTCAACATCCCGATCAGCTGGCGCAACTGGGTGCGGCTATGGATAGTACTCTGCGTCCTCCACCGCCTTGACACCACCCGAGAGGATTCACCTACAACAAGTGGAGGGCCTTTTACCTCGAGTCGTCCCAGCAGAGTAGCAGGTCAGCGAATATTCCAACTCTGGCAGTGTGCCCAGACTGCTGCGGAGTACACCCTGACCTTCCGGACCGTGGCAGCCTCCAACAGATGGAACCAACCGGTGCTCTGCACCCTATTTCATAGAGGACTGCGTGTGGAGGTCCAGACAGAGTTGGCATACAGGGACAGCAACCTTTCCTTGGCACTCATCGCAATGGCCACCCGTCTGGGCAACCTACTTTAGGAGCGCCGGCAACTCCTTCGTCCCTCGTCCTCCACCTTTGGCCGTCTCAAGGCAGAGCCTGAACCCATGGAGATAGGGGTCATACACTTCTCTGCGGCAGAGCATCGTCACCAGAGACGGCTGGGGCTGTGTTCCTATTGCGGTCAGATGCGGCACCAGCTCCAGCTGTGTCCTGTGTCGTCTGGGGCAATGGGATTGCCCCGTGATCATCCGTCTCCCAGGATAGTCGTGAATATTCCTTCATCATCGTTTTCCGACAAACCCTTCCTGGTTCCCTTCACTGGCTGGCTGTCCCTCGTCTGTTATCTCTACAGCTCTAGTGGACTCCAGTGCCACAGGGAATTTCATTGACCCCCGTCTCCTCCCTGAACATCACTTCATACCAGCTTTCCACTCCTTTTCCAGTCCAAGCCCTGGATAATCGACCAATGGAATCCAGCACTATCACGCACATCACAGCCCAACTCACCCTCACTCTCACCATGGGGCCCTTGCACCAAGAAAGCCTTCCCTTCCTCATCATCACTACACCCGTTCACAAAGTCATCCTCTGCCTCCCATGGCTCCAACGTCATAACCCCACCAATACCCTGGTCGAGGATGAAAATCACAGCCTGGGCACCAGGATGCTGGAAGACCTGCTTTCCCTTACCTTGTGGTTCCACGTCGGCTGAGAGTCCTGTAGGTACCCTCCAGCTCATCATTCCGTCCTACAGTATCATTGGCCCCATGTTTTGGGACGTAGATGAGGATATTGGCCAGCTTCTGGAGCGGGAACCCGCACCTGCTACCTGCCCTCCTGAGCGCATCTACGTCCCCACGGGAGTGAGGGATCGGCTGTTGACCTGGGCACACACATCCCTCGCCGCTGGACACACAGGTATCACCCGCACCATTCAATTAATCTCCGCTAAGTACTGGTGGCCCACCTTGGCACAGGATGTCGCCTGCTATGTCAATTCATGCTCCGTATGTGCACAAAAAAATATCCCCGGCATGCTCCAGCAGGAAAACTCATCCCCTTCCCGTGCCTCAGCGGCCTTGGTCCCATCTGTCCATGGATTTTGGTACTGATCTCCCGCCGTCTGATGGTTTCACCACTATTATGGTTGTTGTGGACATATTCTTTAAATCCTCCCATTTTATCCCTCTCTCTGGTCTCCCTACCGCTTTCCAGATCACTGAGGCAATGTTCCAGCTGGTCTTCCGGCACTATGGCCTTCCAGAGGATATCGTCTCCGACGGTGGCCCTCAATTCACATCACATGTAGGCCATTTTGTTCTTTTTATTTAACCAGGTTGAGAACAAGTTCTCCTTTACAACTGTGACCTGGCCAAGATAAAGCAAAGTAGTGCGACACAAACAACAACACAGAGTTACACATGGAATAAACAAACATACAGTCAATAACACAATAGAAAAAAATCTATATACAGTGTGTGCAGATGAGGTAAGATTAGGGAGGTAAGGCAATACATATGCCGTAGTGGTGAAGTAATTACAATTTAGCAATTAAACACTGGAGTGATAGATGTGCAGAAGATGAATGTGCAAGTAGAGATACTGGGGTGCAAAGGAGCAAAAAAATAAATAACAATATGGGGATGAGGTAGTTGGATGGGCTATTTACAGATGGGCTATGTACAGGTGCATTGATATGTGAGCTGCTCTCAGTTGATGCTTAAAGTTAGTGATGGAGTCTCCAACTTCAGTGATTTTTGCAATTCGTTCCAGTCATTGGCAGCAGAGAACTGGAAGGAGAGGCGGCCAATGAAGGAATAGGCTTTGGGGGTGACCAGTGAAATATACCTGCTGGAGCGCGTGCTACGGGTGGGTGCTGCTATGGTGACCAGTGAGCTGAGATAAGGCGGTGCTTTACCCAGCAGAGACTTGTAAGATGACCTGGAGCCAGTGGGTTTGGCGACGAATATGAAGTGAGGGCCAGCCAACGAGAGCATACAGGTTGCAGTGGTGGGTAGTATATGGGGCTTTGGTGACAAAACGGATGGCACTGTAATAGACTGCATCCAATTTGCTGAGTAGTGTTGGAGGCTATTTTATAAATGACATCGCCGAAGTCAAGGATCGGTAGGATAGTCAGTTTTACGAGGGTATGTTTGGCAGCATGAGTGAAGGATTCTTTTTTGCGAAATAGGAAGCCGATTCTAGATTTAATTTTGAATGGGAGATGCTTAATGTGAGGCTGGAAGGAGAGTTTACGGTCTAACCAGACACCTTGGTGTAACGCTCATTCCTTCGACGATAAATGTGAATCCGACCATCAACCCTGGAGTGAAGAGCACATTTTGCCAGTCCTGTTTGGGCCACCGATGGTGGGTTTGTGCCCATAGACGACGCTGTTGCCGGTGACCTTACAACAGGTCTACAAGCTCTCAGTCCAGCCTCTCTCAGCCTATTGCGTACAGTCTGAGCACAGATGGAGGGATTCCTGGTGTAACTCGGTAGTTGTTGTTGCCATCCTGTACCTGTCCCGCAGGTATGATGTTCGGATGTACCGATCCTGTGCAGATGTTGTTACACGTGGTCTGCCACTGCGAGGATGATCAGCTGTCCATCCTGTCTCCCTGTAGCGCTGTCTTAGGCGTCTCACAGTGCGGACATTGCAATTTATTGCCCTGGCTACATCTGCAGTCCTCATGCCTCCTTGCAGCCTAAGGCACGGTCACACAGATGAGCAGGGACCCTGGACATTTTTCTATTGGTGTTTTTCAGAGTCAGTAGAAATGCCTCTTTAGTGTCCCAGGTTTTCATAACTGATCTTAAATACCTACCGTCTGGAAGCTGCTAGTGTCTTAACAACAGTTCCACAGGTGCATGTTCATTAATTGTTTATGGTTCATTGAACAAGCATGGGAAACAGTGTTTAAACCCTTTACAATGAAGATCTGTGAAGTTATTTGGATTTTTACAAATTATCTTTGAAAGACAGGGAGTTTGTGTATGCGACCAATACAATTTGATTTGACGCCATATACAGTGGGGAGAACAAGTATTTGATAACCTGCAAAGTCGGCAGTGTTTCCTACTTACAAAGCATGTAGAGGTCTGTAATTGTTATCATAGGTACACTTCAACTGTGAGAGACAGAATCTAAAACAAAAATGATGATTTTTAAGCAATTAATTTGCATTTTGTTGCATGACATAAGTATTTGATACATCAGAAAAGCAGAACTTAATATTTGGTACAGTAACCTTTGTTTGCAATTACAGAGATCATATGTTTCCTGTAGTTCTTGACCAGGTTTGCACATACTGCAGCAGGGATTTTGGCCCACTCCTCCATACAGACCTTCTCCAGATCCTTCAGGTTTCGGGGCTGTCGCTGGGCAATACGGAATTTCAGCTCCCTCCAAAGATTTTCTATTGGGTTCAGGTCTGGAGACTGGCTAGGCCACTCCAGGACCTTGAGATGCTTCTTACCCACTCCTTAGTTGCCCTGGCTGTGTGTTGTGTGGAAGACCCAGCCACGACCCATCTTCAATGCTCTTACTGAGGGAAGGAGGTTTTTGGCCAAGATCTCGCGATACATGGCCCCATCCATCCTCCCCTCAATACGGTGCAGTCGTCCTGTCCCCTTTGCAGAAAAGCATCCCCAAAGAATCATGTTTCCACCTCCATGCTTCACGGTTGGGATGGTGTTCTTGGGGTTGTACTCATCTTTCTTCTTCCTCCAAACACGGCGAGTGGAGTTTAGACCATAAAGCTCTATTTTTGTCTCATCAGACCACATGACCTTCTCCCATTCCTCCTCTGGATCACCCAGATGGTCTTTGGCAAACTTCAGACGGGCCTGGACATGCGCTGGCTTGAGCAGGGGGACCTTGCGTGCGCTGCAGGATTTTAATCCATGACGGAGTAGTGTGTTACTAATGGTTTTCTTTGAGACTGTGGTCCCAGCTCTCTTCAGGTCATTGACCAGGTCCTGCCGTGTAGTTCTGGGCTGATCCCTCACCTTCCTCATGATCATTGATGCCCCACGAGTTGTGATCTTGCATGGAGCCCCAGACCGAGGGTGATTGACCGTCATCTTGAACTTCTTCCATTTTCTAATAATTGCGCCAACAGTTGTTGATAAACTTGGGAATTCATTTTTCCATCGATGAAAGCAAGCTATCCTGAGGCAGCAAATCAGACCCAAACCACGATGCCCCCTCCACCATACTTTACAGTTGGGATGAGGTTTTGAAATTGGTGTGCTCTCCACACATACTGTTGTGTGTTCCTTCCAAACAACTCAACTGTTGTTTCATCTGTCTACATAATATTTTATCAGTAGCGCTGTAGAATATCCAGGTGCACTTTTGCAAACTTCAGACGTGCAGAAATTATTTTTTTTGGACAGCCGTGGCTTCTTCCATGGTGTCCTCCCATGAACACCATGCTTGTTTAGTGTTTTATGCATCGTAGACTTGTCAACAGAGATGTTACCATCTCTGTTGACAAGTCTTTAGCTGGCACTCTACGATTCTTCTTAACCTCATTGAGCATTCTGCGCTGTGCTCTTGCAGTCATCTTTGCAGGACGGCCACTCATAGGGAGAGTAGCAACAGTGCTGAACTTTCTCCATTTATAGACAATTTATCTTACCGTGGACTGATGAACATCAAGGCTTTTAGAGATACTTTTGTAACCCTTTCCAGCTTTATGCAAGTCAACAATTCTTAATCTTACGGCTTCTGATATCTCTTTTGTTCAAGGCATGGTACACATCAGGCAATACTTCTTGTGACTAGGAAACTCACATTTTGTGAGTGTTTTTTGTAGGGCAAGGCCACTCTAACCAACATCTCCAATCTCATTGATTGGACTCCAAGTTAGCTGACTCCTGACTCCAATTAGCTTTTGGAGTCATTAGCCTAGGGGTTCACACACTTTTTCCAACCTACACTGTGAATGTTTAAATTATGTATTCAATATAGAAAAGAAAAATACAATAATTTGTGTGTTATTAGCTTAAGCATACTATGTTTGTCTATTGTTGTGACTTGAAGAACAGATGAAATTTGATGACCAATTTATGCAGAAATCCAGGTAATTCCAAAGGGTTCACATATTTTTTCTTACCACTGTATATCATACTTGTTATGTTTCTACTTTACAGACATATATTTTCATTAGTAGTAGTAGCTATCATAATCTGTAGTGGACAAACCAGTTTACATGTAAAATATATAAGTTTACCAAACGTTTAAGTAATAGTAAAATATTTTTAACAAAAGAGAATCATATCAAAAGTGAGCATCTCATTGTGTTTATATGAACACGTATTGCAATGTGAAACATGTATTTCAAGATTAAATACTGACTAAGTTGAATGAAAAAGTAACTGTATAATTTTGTGTGTTGCACGTAGTCAATTGGAAATGTTGGGCCTCCCGAGTGGTGCAGCGGTCTAAGGCACTGCATCGCAGTGTTGAGGCGCCACTACAGCCACAGGTTCGATCCCAGGCTGTGTCACGGCCGGCCGTGACTGGGAGACACATGGGGTGGCACACAATTGGCCCAGCGTCGTCTGGGATAGGGGAGGGTTTGGCCGGGGTCTCATTGTGCTGTGGCGGGCCGGGAACCTGCAAGCTGATTCGGTCGTCAGTCGGACGGTGTTTCCTCCGACACATTGGTGCGGCTGGCTTCCGTGTTAAGCGAACAGTGTGTCAAGAAGCAGTGTGGCTAGGCAGGGTCGTGTTTCGGAGGATGCATGGCCCTCGACTTTCACCTCTCCTGAGTCCGCAGGGGAATTGCAGAGATGAGACAAGATCAGAACTACCAATTGGATATCCCGAAAAAAGGGGGGAAAAAATGTGCCTTTTTGATGATCTGTTTTGAGTTTTGTACTAAGTGTTGTGAAAATTGCATCAAAGTGATTAAAAAAACCATATAACGTGGATGCTCAGGGTGTTGATGCTCACCAACCACGGAGAAGAAGAGGGTGACTGATCCCTCGATGACTTCCAGGCGGCGCTGTGTGGATCGGCTGGCCAGGCGGGTGGAGGTGGAGCCCAGACTCTTGTTCCTGAGGGTGGCGTACCATAGAGAGTACTTTCCTGCCCACCACAGACCCGCGATCAGGAAGAAACTACCCGGCAATGCATGGCCCTTAAAACTACCCATAATCCTTCACTGGAATACCTGGAACACAGAGAGAGGGGACGGACGGTCATCTGGTGATGAGAAAAGTATCTTATTCTTAGATTGGGTAACAAGAAATGTGGTGTTAAAGTGGTTCAAACTTTTTATAATCCCGTACCCCTTCAAACATTCAAACTCCAGCTGCGTACCCCCTCTAGCACCAGGGTCATTACACTCTCAAATGTTGTTTTTTTGCCATCATTGTAAGCCTGCCACACACACACTATACGATACATGTATTAAACATAAGAATGAGTGTGAGTTTTTGTCACAACCCGGCTTGTAGGAAGTGACAAAGAGCTCTTATAGGACCAGGGCACAAATAATAATAATCAAGAATTGTAACAACTTTCATTAGAAGAAGGTGAAGACCAAGGTGCAGCGTGGTACGTGTTCATATTATTTATTCTGACGGAACACTGAATTCAAACTAACAAAAATAATAGCCTAAACAGTTCTGAAAGGTGCAACAAACACTAAACAGAAAATAACCACCCACAACTAACAGTGGGAAAACAGGCTACTTAAGTATGGTTCTCAATCAGAGACAACGAAAGACAGCTGTTCCTGATTGACAACCATACCCGGCCAAAACATAGAAATACAAAACCTAGACATACAAACATAGAATGCCCACCCACATCACACCAAACAAAAAATAGAAACATACAAAGCAATCTACACTCAGGGCATGACAATAATGTTGCTCTTCATTTAACCATCTTACATATAAAACATTAGTTGTTCATCAAAAAATTGTGAATAACTCACCACAGGTTAATGAGAAGGGTGTGCTTGAAAGGATGCACATAATTCTGCAATGTTGGGTTGTATTGGAGAGAGTCTCAGTCTTAAATAATTTTCCACACACAGTCTGTGCCTGTATTTAGTTTTTATGCCAGTGAGGGCTGAGAATCCACTCTCACATAGGTACATGGTTGCAAAGGGCATCAGTGTCTTAACATCGCGATTTGCCAAGGCAGTCCAATCCAGAAATCTGGCAGTGGCTTCTGAATAAATTCAATTTTCACAGAACTGCTTGTTGCAATTTCGATGAGGCTCTCTTGTTCAGATATCGGTAAGTGGACTGGAGGCAGGGCATGAAAGAGATAACGAATACAGTTGTTTGTGTCATCCGTTTCGGGAAAGCACCTGCGTAATTGCGCACCCAACTCAGGTGCTTCGCTTTATCACATTTGACATTGTCCGTAAGCTTGAGTTTATTTGCACACAAAAAATCATACAATGATGGAAATACCTGTGTGTTGTCCTTGTTAATGCAGACAGAGAAGAACTCCAACTTCTTAATCATATCATTGCATAGTGCAGAAAATACACGAGAGTTCAGGGGCCTTGCTTTAACAAAGTTAACCATTTTCACTGTAGTGTCCAAAACGTCTTTCAAGCTGTCAGGCATTCCCTTGGCAGCAAGAGCCTCTCGGTGGATGCTGCAGTGTACCCAAGTGGCGTTGGGAGCAACTGCTTGCACGCGTGTTACCACTATGTCTCCCTGTCGCTTTTGCGCCATCAGTACAGATACCAACACATCTTGACCATCAAAGTCCATTTGATGTCACAAAACTGTCTAGTACTTTAAAAAATATCATCTCCTGTTGTCCTGGTTTCCAGTGGTTTGCAGAAGAGGATGCCTTCCTTAATTGACCTCCCGTAAACGTAACGAACATATACCAGGAGCTGTGCCAAGCCCGCCACGTCTGTTGACTCATCCAGCTGTAACGTATAGAATTCACTGGCTTGTATGTGAAGCAGTAATTGTTTCAAAACATTTCCTGCCATTTCACTGATGCGTCGTGAAACAGTGTTGTTTGAAGAAGGCATTGTCTGTATAGTCTTTTTGGTATTTTCCCCCAGCATTGTCCCAGCTATATCCGTGGCAGCAGGATGAATGAAGTCCTCCACAATAGTATGGGGCTTGCCTGTCCTAGCCATTCGGTAGCTCACCATATAAGACACTTCTAGCCCCTTCTTATTAATGGTATCTGTTGCTTTTATACATGTCTTACTACTCGAAAGTCAAATAGTAATTTGTGGCTAGCATTGGATGTGCTCGTGGAAGCAGAACAACTTGTGTCATCGACAGGTGCAGGTGTAGGACTGCTGATAGTAGAAGTACTACCAGTAGAGCTGGTATGTGTCTCTATGGATGCGGGCCTTACATTTTTTAACCATTCATCCATTTTCGAGCAAACGGAATGAGCAACAGCTACGTTCGGCTACAAACGGACCGTTAGTGGAATTCCCGCAAGAGAGTAATGGTTAATGTGATTGGATGTTCATTATTTGACTAGGCTACCTGTATTTGACATTGTGTTGTTATTTCGCTGAACACTAGATGGTTTAATTAGATTTTTGCCAGTGAAACGAGGCTACTCAGGCGAGAAAAAAACCTCTCCCAAATGTATTGCCCCGTTGGAAAATCTAAACGGACTGTTTGAAAATGGGATTTAATCACATTTTTATTTGGTGTACCCCCAAAGGCATTGTGTGTACCCCAGTTTGAGAATAGCTGCTATAGATAGACATTGGTATTAGCAGTACGGCCACTCATTCAGTAACTGTTGAGAATTGTTTGTGTTGTAGAAGAATGACATTCAAGCATGCTTCTCCTGAGCATCTAAGCATGTCGATAATGGGAAATACCAAATAGTCAGGAGACCAGAACCAAACAGCTCTGTTAAAGGAGACCAGAACCAAACAGCTCTGTTAAGCCCCCAAATCACTCATCTACACCTGGGCAGGTGAAAAAACAGAGGAACTTCGAAGCTGGCTCACTTCTGGTTGGGTGGAGGCTACTGGGTGGCTCCACCCACCCAAGAAGACTCCAGGCTATAATCGCTGCCAAAGGTGCTTCAACAAAGTACTGAGAAAAAGGGTCCAAAATGATTTTGACCAAAATCTGTTTTTGCATAGTCATTATATGGAGTATTGTTTGTAGATTAATGAGGGGGAAAACAATTTAATACATTTAAGAATAAGTGTAATGTAACAAAATGTGGAATAACTAAAGGGGCTGAATACTTTCCGAATGCACTGTATGTCTCTGGATAAAGAGATCCCAGTCATTCAACCGCAGCATATCTATTAATTGGTCGATTTACATCTCAAACAGCCTGAGTCTTTCATCCTTTGTTCCCTTGAATGAATATAATTAGTTGAGAGACAGACAGATTTAGCAGAAGCTGATAAACAAGAGGAAAAACAAACTCATGGACTAGACTCTGTACACAGTAAAACTACTGATGGACTAGACTCTCTACACAGTAAAACTACTGATGGACTAGACTCTCTACACAGTAAAACTACTGATGGACTAGACTCTCTACACAGTAAAACTACTCATGGACTAGACTCTCTACACAGTAAAACTACTCATGGACTAGACTCCACACTCTAAAACTATTCCATTAATTATGTTCAACATAGGAGGGCCATGCACAGGAAGTAGCTCTTTCAGTTTATTATTCGGAATAGGGACCAGTAGGCAACTGGAAGGTTTAGAGGCCATTACTTTTTCTTTATCAATCTGTCAAGAGATATAGTATTACAAAACTTGAGTGTCTCCCTTGATCCCAGGTCCTGGCAGTGTTGTGCAGACTCAGGACAACTGAGTTGTGGAGAAATAAGCAGATTTAAAGAGGAGTCTAATGATCATGATCTTTTCGTCAAAGAAGTTGATGAATTTATCACTCCTGAAGTGAAGGGTATCCTCTCTTGGGGAATGCTGCTTTTTTAGTTAGCTTTACGACAGTATCTAACTACATTTTGGATTGTTCTTATTCTCCTCAATTATGTTGGAAAAGTAGGATGATGGAGGAGCAGCGAGAGTTCTTCGATATTGGTACTGTCTTTCCAAGCTAGTCAGATGCCATTTCCATTCCAAGTTTCTCGAAGCGTGCTTCATAGCTCTGGTATTTTCTGTATACCAGGGAGCAAATGTAATTACATTTTTAGGGTGTGTGACTGTATCTAGGGTATTACGCACGGTTAAATTTAGATCCCCAAATGGGTGGTAAACAAATTTTTGTACTCAGACGTCCTTGGGTAGGTGGAGGGAGTCAGGAAGGGCATCTAGGAATCTTTGGGTTGTCTGAGAATATTTAGCATGGCTTTTGATAATCCTTGGTTGGTGTCGGAGCAGATTATTTATTGCGATTGCAAACTTAATAAAATGGTGGTCTGATAGTCCAGGATTATGAGGAAAAACATTTAGATCCACAATATTTATTCCACGAGACAAAACTAGATACAGGGTATGACTGATCCAGGATATGACTGTGCCCACACGTAGGTCCGGAGCCATGTTGAACAAAACCCACTGAGTTGATGATGGCTCCGAAAGCCTTTTGGAGTGGGTCTGTGGACTTTTCCATGTGAATATTGAAGTCCCCAAACATTATAAATGCTATCTGCTATGACTACAAGGTCCAATAGGAATTCAGGGAACTCAGTGAGGATCGCTGTATATGGCCCAGGAGCCCCGTAAACAGTAGCTATAAAAAGTGATTGAGTAGGCTGCATAGATTTCATGACTACAAAACTAAGACGTTGGTAAATTCTGTTAAATGCAGAGTTTTGATTTACATTTTTATTAAAAGTAAAAAACCTTATCTTATTGATTTAGGCTAACCCCTGACTTAGTCAGCCAGATGTGGTGATAAACAGCTATTATTTTCAGCTGTTCATGTGCTGACTACCTAGCATTAGGCTTTGATCTCTTTAGTGGCGTGGAGCTTTTGCTTATGGACAGTTTATTGGAGCCTGTTCCTGATGGAGCCTGTGATATCTGTTCCTGTTGGAGCCTGTGATATCTGTTCCTGTTGGAGCCTGGGATATCTGTTCCTGTTGGAGACTGTGATATCTGTTCCTGTTGGAGCCTGTGATATCTGTTCCTGTTGGAGCCTGTGATATATGTTCCTGATGGAGCCTGTGATATCTGTTCCTGTTGGAGCCTGTGATATCTGTTCCTGATGGAGCCTGTGATATATGTTCCTGTTGGAGCCTGTGATATCTGTTCCTGTTGGAGCCTGTGATATCTGTTCCTGATGGAGCCTGTGATATCTGTTCCTGTTGGAGCCTGTGATATCTGTTCCTGATGGAGCCTGTGATATCTGTTCCTGATGGAGCCTGTGATATATGTTCCTGATGGAGCCTGTGATATCTGTTCCTGTTGGAGCCTGTGATATCTGTTCCTGTTGGAGCCTGTGATATATGTTCCTGATGGAGCCTGTGATATCTGTTCCTGTTGGAGCCTGTGATATCTGTTCCTGTTGGAGCCTGTGATATATGTTCCTGATGGAGCCTGTGATATCTGTTCCTGATGGAGCCTGTGATATCTGTTCCTGTTGGAGCCTGTGATATCTGTTCCTGATGGAGCCTGTGATATCTGTTCCTGTTGGAGCCTGTGATATCTGTTCCTGTTGGAGCCTGTGATATCTGTTCCTGTTGGAGCCTGTGATATCTGTTCCTGTTGGAGCCTGTGATATCTGTTCCTGATGGAGCCTGTGATATCTGTTCCTGATGGAGCCTGTGATATCTGTTCCTGATGGAGCCTGTGATATCTGTTCCTGATGGAGCCTGTGATATCTGTTCCTGTTGGAGCCTGTGATATCTGTTCCTGTTGGAGACTGTGATATCTGTTCCTGTTGGAGCCTGTGATATCTGTTCCTGATGGAGCCTGTGATATCTGTTCCTGTTGGAGCCTGTGATATATGTTCCTGTTGGAGCCTGTGATATCTGTTCCTGTTGGAGCCTGTGATATCTGTTCCTGATGGAGCCTGTGATATCTGTTCCTGTTGGAGCCTGTGATATCTGTTCCTGATGGAGCCTGTGATATCTGTTCCTGATGGAGCCTGTGATATATGTTCCTGATGGAGCCTGTGATATCTGTTCCTGTTGGAGCCTGTGATATCTGTTCCTGTTGGAGCCTGTGATATATGTTCCTGATGGAGCCTGTGATATCTGTTCCTGTTGGAGCCTGTGATATCTGTTCCTGATGGAGCCTGTGATATATGTTCCTGATGGAGCCTGTGATATCTGTTCCTGTTGGAGCCTGTGATATCTGTTCCTGATGGAGCCTGTGATATCTGTTCCTGATGGAGCCTGTGATATCTGTTCCTGATGGAGCCTGTGATATCTGTTCCTGATGGAGCCTGTGATATCTGTTCCTGATGGAGCCTGTGATATCTGTTCCTGATGGAGCCTGTGATATCTGTTCCTGATGGAGACTGTGATATCTGTTCCTGTTGGAGCCTGTGATATCTGTTCCTGATGGAGACTGTGATATCTGTTCCTGATGGAGCCTGTGATATCTGTTCCTGATGGAGCCTGTGATATCTGTTCCTGATGGAGTATTATTGACTGTATGTTTTGTTTATTCGATGTGTAACTCTGTGTTGTTGTATGTGTCGAATTGCTACGCTTTATCTTGGCCAGGTCGCAGTTGCAAATGAGAACTTGTTCTCAACTAGCCTACCTAGTTAAATAAAGGTGAAATTTAAAAAAAAATGTAAACAGCATTTTTTTTTTTTTTTTTTAATTAAACAAGATAAAAAAATTCAAAACGTTATACACTACACAAGCCTAAGATCACCATGTTCAATGCCGACCTTTGGCTGGAGTGCTGTAAATCTCGCCGCCATTGGACTCTGGAGCAGTGGGAATGCGTTCTCTGGAATGATGAATCACGCTTCACCATCTGGCAGTCCGAAGGACAAATCTGGGTTTGGCAGATGCCAGGAGAGTGCTACCTGCCCACCTGCATAGTGCCAACAGTTTGGTGGAGTAGGAATAATGGTCTGGGGCTGTTTTTCAAGGTTCGGGCCTCTTAGTTCCAGTGAAGCGAAATCGTAACGCTACAGCATACAATGGCATTCTAGACGATTCTGTGCTTCCAATTTTGTGGCAACAGATTGGGGAAGGCCCTTTCCTATTTCAGCATGACAAAGCCCCTGTGCACAAAGTAAGGTCCATACGTAAATGGTTTGTCGAGATCGGTGTGGAAGAACTTGACTGGCCTGCACAGAGCCCTGACCTAAACCCCATCGAACATCTTTGAGATTAATTGAAACGCAGACTGCGAACCAGACCTAATCGTCCAACATCAGTACCCGACTTCATTAATGCTCTTGTGGCTGAATTGAAGGAAGTCCCCTCAGCAATGTTCCAACATCTAGTGGAAAGCCTTCACAGAAGAGTGGAGGCTGTTATAGCAACAAAGGGAACACCAAGTCCATATTAATGCTCAAGATTTTGAAATTAGATGTTTCGACGAGCAGGTGTCCACATACTTTTGGTCATGTAGTGTACTTAAATGTCCAAAAAGGAAAGAGACATTTTATATGATGTTCACCCTCTGGATACAATAAATCGGCTATGTGAAATTTGCACAAAATACTTTCAACAAATGTATTATTTTAATATTTATTTATGTATTGATATTTTATTATATGTAGCCTAACTGTTTAACCCAACCAGGATACCGTTTGAGTTCTGTTGGTTATAACCCAACCAGGATGCCGTTTCTATTGAGTTCTGTTGGTTAAAACCCAACCAGGATACCGTTTCTATTGAGTTCTGTTGGTTAAAACCCAACCAGGATACCGTTTGAGTTCTGTTGGTTATAACCCAACCAGGATGCCGTTTCTATTGAGTTCTGTTGGTTATAACCCAACCAGGATACCGTTTGAGTTCTGTTGGTTATAACCCAACCAGGATACCGTTTGAGTTCTGTTGGTTAAAACCCAACCAGGATACCGTTTCTATTGAGTTCTGTTGGTTAAAACCCAACCAGGATACCGTTTCTATTGAGTTCTGTTGGTTAAAACCCAACCAGGATACCGTTTGAGTTCTGTTGGTTAAAACCCAACCAGGATACCGTTTCTATTGAGTTCTGTTGGTTATAACCCAACCAGGATGCCGTTTCTATTGAGTTCTGTTGGTTAAAACCCAACCAGGATACCGTTTGAGTTCTGTTGGTTAAAACCCAACCAGGATACCGTTTCTATTGAGTTCTGTTGGTTATAACCCAACCAGGATACCGTTTGAGTTCTGTTGGTTAAAACCCAACCAGGATACCGTTTGAGTTCTGTTGGTTAAAACCCAACCAGGATACCGTTTCTATTGAGTTCTGTTGGTTATAACCCAACCAGGATGCCGTTTCTATTGAGTTCTGTTGGTTATAACCCAACCAGGATACCGTTTGAGTTCTGTTGGTTAAAACCCAACCAGGATACCGTTTCTATTGAGTTCTGTTGGTTATAACCCAACCAGGATGCCGTTTCTATTGAGTTCTGTTGGTTATAACCCAACCAGGATACCGTTTGAGTTCTGTTGGTTAAAACCCAACCAGGATACCGTTTCTATTGAGTTCTGTTGGTTAAAACCCAACCAGGATACCGTTTCTATTGAGTTCTGTTGGTTATAACCCAACCAGGATACTGTTTGAGTTCTGTTGGTTATAACCCAACCAGGATACCGTTTCTTTTGAGTTCTGTTGGTTAAAACCCAACCAGGATACCGTTTCTATTGAGTTCTGTTGGTTATAACCCAACCAGGATACTGTTTGAGTTCTGTTGGTTATAACCCAACCAGGATACCTTTTCTATTGAGTTCTGTTGGTTACAACCCAACCAGGATACCGTTTCTATTGAGTTCTGTTGGTTAAAACCCAACCAGGATACCGTTTCCATTGAGTTCTGTTGGTTATAACCCAACCAGGATACCGTTTCTATTGAGTTCTGTTGGTTACAACCCAACCAAGATACCGTTTGAGTTCTGTTGGTTATAACCCAACCAGGATGCCGTTTCTGTTGAGTTCTGTTGGTTACAACCCAACCAGGATACCGTTTCTGTTGAGTTCTGTTGGTTATAACCCAACCAGGATACCGTTTCCATTGAGTTCTGTTGGTTATAACCCAACCAGGATACCGTTTCTATTGAGTTCTGTTGGTTACAACCCAACCAGGATACCGTTTCTGTTGAGTTCTGTTGGTTACAACCCAACCAGGATACCGTTTCTGTTGAGTTCTGTTGGTTATAACCCAACCAGGATACCGTTTCCATTGAGTTCTGTTGGTTATAACCCAACCAGGATACAGTTTCTTTTTAGTTATTTTGGTTAAAACCCAACCAGGATACCGTTTCTATTGAGTTCTTAATCATGGTCAGATTAATCCTGTCAGTCTTTTCACTAGCCCATATCATGGTCAGATTAATCCTGTCAGTCTTTTCACTAGCCCATATCATGGTCAGATTAATCCTGTCAGTCTTTTCACTAACGCATATCATGGTCATATTAATCCTGGCAGTCTTTTCACTAGCCCATATCATGGTCAGATTAATCCTGTCAGTCTTTTCACTAGCCCATATCATGGTTAGATGAAACAAAAATAGATCTCTTTCACAAGATGTGTTTTTAATTAATTTCTGAAAATAGATATATATGGCATTTTGGAATTAAACTCTTCTGTCCACCATTATCCTTGTTGTTCCTCCCCTGTTCAGATGATTAACCTGTAGTCTGTCAGGTGCTTGGTACCACAGTTGTTCAGCTCTGCTGTCGCAATGTTTTCCAGCATTCAAACATCCATCGTTGCTCCCTGTACAGATAAATAAAGTACTACTGTAACAACATCGTAAATATTAGCATGGTTTTAAAGATTGACTGTGAGTATGACATGCCAGGGTGAGTTATAAGGATTTATGAACCTGTTGAATTACTACATGAGCTGCCCTTTGGCTCTTGCAGGAGCAGCTTGGTTTAGTCTGTTTTCAAAATGTTTTCAATACATTTAATACAATAAAGTATTTATGCTGCGGTAGCTTATGTGTCGGGGGGGCTAGGGTCAGTCTGTTATACCTGGAGTACTTCTCCTGTCTTATCCGGTGTCCTTTGTGAATTTAAGTATGCTCTCTCTAATTCTCTCTTTCTCTCTCTCTTTCTCTCTCTCGGAGGACCTGAGACCTAGGACCATGCCTCAGGACTACCTGGCCTGATGACTCCTTGCTGTCCCCAGTCCACCTGGCCGTGCTGCTGCTCCAGTTCCAACTGTTCTGCCAATGGAACCCTGACCTGTTCACCGGACGTGCTACCTGTCCCAGACTTGCTGTTTTCAACTCTCTGGAGACAGCAGGAGCGGTAGAGATACTCTTAATGATCGGCTATGAAAAGCCAACTGACATTTACTCCTGAGATGCTGACTTGTTGCACCCTCGACAACTACTGTGATTATTATTAGTTGACCATGCTGGTCATTTATGAACATTTGAACTAGAGGTCGACCGATTAATCGGAATGGCCGATTTTTGGACACCGATTTAGCCGATAATTTTTTTTACAAAATTTACACCATTATTTAATCTTTATTTAACTAGGCAAGTCAGTTAAGAACACATTCTTATTTTCAATGATGGCCTAGGAACAGTGGGTTAACTGCCTCGTTCAGAGGCAGAACGACAGATTTTCACCTTGTCAGCTCGGGGGATCCAATCTTGCAACCTTACAGTTAACTAGTCCAACGCAATAACGACCGTTGCACTCCACAAGGAGACTGACTGCCTGTTACGCGAATGCAGTAAAACAAGGTAAGTTGCTAGCTAGCATTAAACTTATCTTATAAAAAACAATCAATCATAATCACTAGTTAACTACACATGGTTGATAATATTACTATATATTATCTAGCGTGTCCTGTATAATCTGACTGAGCATACAAGCATACAAGTATCTAAGTATCTGACTGAGCGGTGGTAGGCAGAAGCAGGTGCGTAAACATTCATTCAAACAGCACTTTCGTGCGTTTTGCCAGCAGCTCTTCGTTGTACATCAAGCATTGCACTGTTTGACTTCAAGCCTATCAACTCCCGAGATGAGGCTGGTGTAACCGAAGTGAAATGGCTGGCTAGTTAGCGCGCGCTAATAGTGTTTCAAACGTCACTCGCTCTGAGCCTTGGGGTGGTTGTTTCCCTTGCTCTGCATGGGTAACGCTGCTTTGATGGTGGTTGTTGTCGTTGTGTTGCTGGTTCGAGCCCAGGGAGGAGCGAGGAGAGGGACGGAAGCTATACTGTTACACTGGCAATACTAAAGTGCATATAAGAACATCCAATAGTCAAAGGTAAATGAAATACAAATGGTAGAGAGGGAAATAGCCATATAATTCCTATAATAACTACAACCTAAAACTTCTTACCTGGGAATATTGAAGATTCATGTTAAAAGGAACCACCAGCTTTCATATGTTCTCATGTTCTGAACAAGGAACTGAAACGTTAGCTTTCTTACATGGAACATATTGCACTTTTACTTTCTTCTCCAACACTATTTTTGCATTATTTAAACCAAATTGAACATGTTTCATTATTTATTTGAGGCTAAATTGATTTTATTGATGTATTATATTAAGTTAAAATAAGTGTTCATTCAGTATTGTTGTAATTGTCATTATTACAAATAGATTTTAAAAAATTGTCCGATAAATCGGTTTAGGCTTTTTTGGTCCTCCAATAATGGGTATCGGTATAGGCGTTGAAAAATCATAATCGGTCAACCTCTAATTTGAACATCTTGGCCATGTTTTGTTATAATCTCCACCCGGCACAGCCAGAAGAGGACTGGCCACTGATGTAAGAAGGGATATATAAATACATTTGATTTGATTCAAATATAATTTGTTTAGTCTGTTTTCAATACATTCAGACAGGCTTTGTTTGGTCTGTTATCAATACGTTCAGACAGGCTTTGTTTAGTCTGTTTTCAATACGTTCAGACAGGCTTTCCTCCAAACACGTCAGTATATGAGCTGAGTGTCTGTGAGGCACAGCTGTGTTATCCCTGATCCTCTGCTAATCATCCTCTAACACACCGTCTCCATGGTGATGATGAGCCCAATCACTCCTCCACACCACTTTAGAGGGGTGACTGTGATTGGTTGACAAGGTATTTGGTGTTTGTGTCACACCCACACAACAACAACAGGATGCTCATTCTGACAAGGGTGTGTCTACAGTATATCATGAGGATAATGAACTCGTAAACCGGGTTAGAATAAATAACCTCAGGACCATACCAGAATCCTGAACGAGGCTGATACAACATCACCTATGATTTATATAATGATTGTTTGGTTGATTGACCTACCAATTATTTAGAGTGAGCGAGATCCCCACCAATAGAGCCTGTACCAGAGTCTGAGTCTGTTTAAAGCAGGAGTCATACAGAGCAACATGACCATAAAGACACACAGCAACACTGTTGCTACCCAGACAGTCTGCCAGGCTACTGGGTATCAAGGTTGATCCAATATACACTGTTGCTACCGAGCCAGTCTGCCAGGCTACTGGGTATCAAGGTTGATCCACTATATTGTGTGGTAGTAACCTAAATACCATTCATATTGTGTGGTAGTAACATACAGTGCATTCAGAAAGTATTCAGACCCAATGACTTTTTCCACATTTTCCATGTTAGCACATTTAAACAAAATAAAAGATTGAAATATCACATTTACAGAAGTTCAGGGTTCAAGTCCGGGCTCCGGCTGGGCCACTCAAGGACATTCAGAGACTTGTCCCGAAGCCACTCCTGCGTTGTCTTGGCTGTGTGCTTAGGATCGTTGTCCTGTTGGAAGGTGAACCTTCACCCCAGTCTGAGGTCCTGAGCGCTCTGGAGCAGGTTTTCATCAAGGATCTCTCTGTACTTTGCTCCGTTCATCTTTCCCTCGATCCTGACTAGTCTCCCAGTCCCTGCCCTGAAAAAACATCCCCACAGCATGATGCTGCCACCACCATGCTTCATCGTAGGGATGGTGCCAGGTTTCCTCCAGACGTGATGCTTGGCGTTCAGGCCAAAGAGTTCAATCTTGGCTTCATCAGACCAGAGAATCTGAGAGTCCTTTAGGTGGCTTTCGGCAAACTCCAAGTGCCTTTTACTGAGGAGTGGCTTCCGTCTGGCCACTACCATAAAGGCCTGATTGGTGCAGTGCTGCAGAGATGGGAGAAACTTCCAGAAAGAAAGATGAACCTTGGAGCTCTGTTGAGGGGCAGAATGACAGATTTGTACCTTGTCAGCACGGGGGTTTGAACTTGCAACTTTCCAGTTACTAGTCCAACACTCTAACCACTAGGCTACCCTGCTGCTATGAGTCTCATAGCAAAGGGTCTGAATTCTTATTTAAATAAGGTATTTCTGTTTTGCACCAATTTCTAAAAACCTGTTTTCGCTTTGTCATTATTGGGTATTGTGTGTAGATTGATAAGGATTTTTAGAATGAGGCTGTAGCGTAACAAAATGTGGAAAAGGTGAAGGGGTCTGAATACTTTCTGAATGCACTGTAAATACCATTCATATTGTGTGGTAGTAACCTCAAATGGTCACATACGTGTTTAACAGATGTTATTTTGGGTGTAGCGAAATGCTTGTAACCTAAATACCATTTTTTGACTAAGGCATTGGAATTTCACACTATCTTAAGCATACATTATCGACCCTTCCTTATTCCCCATGGAATCCCCTCTTCATGGTAAACCTCTGCTTTCAAAAAGCATATCATTTTACTCTTCTGGGTAAAACTCTGCTATCACTGGCCACGTTTACATGCGAACATATATCTCATTTACATAGTATAGTATAGTATAGTATAGTTTCGGGATATTGTTGTATTCTGTTTTTGAGTTTACACATATCCCGTTTACAATAACCCAAAAAGGTTTGTATTCCGGTTATGAGAAACCCTGATAAGATACCTGGGATATGGTGATCTTAGACAGGTTACTGTGGCATGTCAACATCTTATCCCCTATACTGTCTGCGCATGCTCAGTTTCGCATAAATTTTGAGTGATGAAGTCATCTGATTGTCCAACAAATCACTTCCAAAAGTAGGCTACCTACACATTTCAATACACCATAATAATTTATTTGGACGGTACTCCATACTGGACGGGATAGTCTACTGGCTACTTTCACCCCTTATTTAGACACGATTCTGTTTAGAATTTCGGGACATTTGGTAGGCCATTTGTTCGTCAACTATATAGTTAGATACATGCAGCTTCTCTTCTGTCATAAATTGTTGCCCTATGAGACTAAATAACGTATAGTACTCACCAGAATAATGTCTTACATCGATAGAATGAATGTATTAGTAATCTAGTTAACACCGGTAAAATTGTCTGTTTCGTTTAGGGACCGGGTAGAAAACGCATTAACTCCAACAGTGGAAAGATTGGTCCTGTTCAAAACGTCCAATGACTGGTTTTAAGGAAAAGAAAAGCTGAGAAAATGGTTAAACACATTTCTGATAGGACAGTTGGTCTTGTGTGCATATTTGATGTGGTTGAAATAATGGTGGCTTGCATAACAGTGTCAAAGACAACACATTACAGCGCATTCCCATTTTCTCAAGAGATGCTGAAAGAAAGAAATATTTCTCCACCCCTGTTCCCGAGACAGAACAAATGTTATTTTATCATTTTTACTGCAAGAAATGCATAATTCTGCAGGAGTTAATATTATATAACGCTACATTTGAGAGGTTATAGACCTACAGCCAGTGTCCATATTTCAGTTACTACTCAATTTAATCCGTATGAATTTAAATGAGGAATATTATGTTTATTCATGAATACAGGGATACTCGTGAGCAGGATATCAAAGGTCCATGTAAAGAGTTTATCCCGAATAAGACCGTAAGCAGAATAGGAGATACTATACACCAAATATGTATTGATAATAAACTAAAAGGATAACTGTCGATTAACTAATATAGCCTGTAGACAGCTGTTTCTTAAATGTCAGTTTAAGTCCATTAAGTCACTGAACTTTTCTTACCGTAGTTAGATTGTTTCCACACAAAAAAAATATCCGTTCGCCAAAGTTCCTAAAACGGTTCCGTATGTCGAAACATTCACATTTTATATTAATCCAATGTGCACAGTTTAACCATCTTCCAAAAAGAAAATTAGCCTACATACAGTATCTTCCAAAGAGGTGAGTCGGTTATTATTATACCAGTCGTCCCATCTCCCAACTAGCTACATTCACAACCACTTTTCTGATGATTGGAAATGATGTTTTATGCATTTTTGGGAAACATTCTCAACTGTATACCATTGGCTGAGCGTTGTCAAATGACGTCACTCTTACTGACATTGATTGGCTGAACACCTTGTCAGTCTGTAGTGAGCGAGATTCCACGTGTGCACTTTTACCCCGGCTGCTTGGAGTCCCACTCCAGAGAGACAAATCAAATCCGCTACTTGTTGATTGAGTCAATTGATGGACTTATGTAGTGCGCCATACATATTCTATCCACAATGATACAGTAGCCTACTAGGATTTTTCGTTTGTCTCCAGTTTTTAATTTGGCTTTATGGTGTGTTCGAATATTATATTCCTCACATTTTCATTTTTTTGTATTATTAATTAATTCACTACTTTGTGAAAGATTATCCCCAAATTAAAGAACCTTTTGATTTTAGACTATAGTGTGAAAATTAACAGAATGGGTTTTAATATAAAACTTTAATTCACATGATGATCGTCGTGTCTGCGCTTCACTCTGGATGCGGTTAGGAGACGAACGCTGACAGGCAGGACACAAGAGTTCTCTGAAGGCTACGTGCAGAAAGTCACGCTGCGCTTATTCGTCTTTGCGTTTATCTTTATACCATATTTTTTATATGACTGGAGGAAAAACGAACTATCTAAAATAACTCCTGACCTGCTGTCACACACTCAATTCCACATGTTTTCTTCAAATGCACACACAATTCAAATGACATTTAACATTATATTCCCAGCGATTACAAAGGTAATTTTCATTGAAAACAATTAAACAATAGAAACTTGTCAAAAACAATGTTAACATGCTCACCTGTCATAATGGTGCCTAAATCTTCAATGATAGAAAACTGTCATAATGTAAATCTTTCTTTTTACAATAATAAATAACAATAACAAATAATTTAATATCATTTCACATTATGCACAATGTAATGTTTGACAGCTGGTTAAATAAAGAGAAGAATGGAGGTGAACAGAATAAATAAAGGTGTAGCTGGGATCACTTGGTGGGTAAGGCAAGGTGAGAGGAGGGAGGGAGGGAGGAAGGGGCATGTGGCTCTGCTGTTTAGTTTTGCTAAATGATTGAGAGATATGTATTCAAAAGGACTAGCACAGCAGCAGCTCTGCACAAGTCTGGATACTACTAATTGGACTAGTAGAACATAGTGATACTAGTGTGACTATTAAAACCTACCCAAACCAGAAACCGTGGATAGATGGCAGCATTCGGGCAAAACTGAAAGCACAAATCACAGCATTGAACTGGCCAAGGAGAAGATGGCTGACAATTTACATGCTCCTTAAAATAATTTATTTTTGTTCGGTTTTTTGCATTGTTTGTGTGCAACCAGAGGGGGAAAGCTATAGACTACCTTTACTCTACACACAGAGACACTTACAAAGCCCTCCCTCGCCCTCCATTTGGCAAATCTGACCATAATTCTATCCTTCTGATTCCTGCTTAAAAGCAAAAATTAAAGCAGGAAGCACCAGTGACTCGGTCATTAAAAAAGTGGTCAGATGAAGCGGATGCTAAGCTACAGAACTGTTTTGCTACCACAGACTGGAATATGTTCCGGGATTCTTCCACACTGAGCTAAAGGCTAGAGCTGCCGCTTCAAGGAGCAGGACTCTAACCCGGAAGCTTATAAGAAATCGCGCTATGCCCTCCGATGAACCATCAAATAGGCAAAGCATCAATACGGGACTAAGATCGAATCGTACTACACCGGCTCCGACGCTTGTTGGATATGGCAGGGCTTGCAAACCATTACAGACTACAAAGGGAAGCACAGCCGAGAGCTGCCCAGTAACACGAGACTACCAGATGAGCTAAACTACTTCTATGCTCTCTTCAAGGCAAATAACACTGAAACATGCATGAGAGCACCAGCTCTTCCAGACGACTGTGTGATCACGCTCTCCGCAGCCATTGTGAGTAAGACCTTTAATTAACAGGTCAACATTCACCAGGCCACAGGGTCAGACGGATTACCATGACGTGTACTGCGAGCATGCGCTGACCAACTGGCAAGGGTCTTCACTGGCATTTTCAACCTCTCCCTGATTGAGTCTGTAATACCAACATAGTCCCTGTGCCCAAGAACACTAAGGTAACCTGCCTAAATGAATACCGACCCATAGCACTCACGTCTGTAGCCATGAAGTGCTTTGAAAGGCTGGTCATGGCTCACATCAAAAGCATTATCCCAGAAACCTTAGACCCACTCCAACTTGCATACCGCACCAACAGATCCACAGATGATGCAATCTCTATTGCACTACACACTGCCCTTTCCCACCTGGACAAAAGGAACACCTATGGGAGAATGCTATTCATTGACCCCAGGAGTAAACACCTCCCTCTGCTACTGGATCCTGGAATTCCTGACGGGCCTACCCCAGGTGCTAAGGGTAGGTAACAACACATAAGCCATGCTGATCCTCAACACACGGGCCCCTCAGGGGTGTGTGCTCAGCCCCCTCCTGTACTCTCTGTCCATGACTGCGTGGCCACGCACACCTCCATATCAATCATAAAGTTTGCAGACGACACAACAGTAGTAGACCTGATTACCAAAAATGACGAGACAGCCTACAGGGAGGACGTCAATACCATGGGAGAGTGCTGCCAGGAAAATAGCCTCCCACTCAACGCCAACAAATCAAAGGAGCTGATCGTGGACTTCAGGAAACAGCAGAGGGAGCACACCCCTATCCACATAGATGGGAGAAGGTGGAAAGCTTCAAGTTCCTCGGCGTACACATCCCTGACGATCTGAAATGGTCCACCCACACAGACAGTGTGGTGAAGAAAGCGCAACAGCACCCCTTCAACCTCAGGAAGCAGAAGAAATTTGGCTTTGCTCCTAAAACCCTCACTGTAGAGCTGTATAACCGGCTAGGACGGCAACTGCACCACCCGCAACCGCAGGGCGGTCTGTACAACGCATCACCCGGGGAAAACTACCTGCCCTCCAGGACACCTACAGCACCCGACTAGTAGAACATAGTGTGATATACAGTATGGAATTCTAGAACATAATGATATAGAGTATGAAATTCTAGAACTAATTGGACTAGTAGAACATAGTGATATACGGTATGGAATTCTAGAACTAATTGGACTAACAGAAAATAAAGAATTCAAGAACCAGGAGAAAGTCTGTCTCCATGAACTGCTGTCAAGAACCAGGAGGAAGCCTGTCTCCATGTACAGCTGTCAAGAACCAGGAGGAAGCCTGTCTCCATGTACAGCTGTCAAGAACCAGGAGGAAGTCTGTCTTCTTGCAGCTATCCAGGATAGTCTATCCTAAATTCTAATTCCTAATTCTATGGTCTATCCCCTATAGTGAATCATCAGGGTAGTCTATATAATCAGGGAGAGGAGTTACATGCAGAGATTTATTAGAGATGCATGGATATTATAGCTGTGAATCAGGGAGAGGAGTTGCATGCCGAGAATCAGGAGAGATGCATGGATCTTCAGTGATGTAAAGAAGGGGGCTCAGAGGTTTTGGTATTTTATCAGGATCCCCATTACTCATCCTGGGGTCCAAACAAAACAAGACTACAATATCTCAAGGAGAGACTTACATACGTTTAAAGGTGCCGGAGGAGGTGCAGGTTAGTCAGGGCACTCTGATGTGAGCAGAAGAACAGTGCAAGGATGGGGATGTGGTCACAACATGATAGACCTGGAAATGTTAGACCTCTAGCCACTGAAACACAGAGAGAGAGAGATAGACCTCTAGCCACTGAAACACAGAGAGAGAGAGTTAGACCTCTAGCCACTGAAACACAGAGAGAGAGAGTTAGACCTCTAGCCACTGAAACACAGAGAGAGAGAGTTTGACCTCTAGCCACTGAAACACAGAGAGAGAGAGAGTTAGACCTCTAGCCACTGAAACACAGAGAGAGAGAGTTAGACCTCTAGCCACTGAAACACACAGAGAGAGAGAGAGTTAGACCTCTAGCCACTGAAACACAGAGAGAGAGAGTTAGACCTCTAGCCACTGAAACACAGAGAGAGAGAGTTAGACCTCTAGCCACTGAAACACAGAGAGAGAGAGTTAGACCTCTAGCCACTGAAACACAGAGAGAGAGTTAGACCTCTAGCCACTGAAACACAGAGAGAGAGTTAGACCTCTAGCCACTGAAACACAGACAGAGGGAGAAAGATCTCTACCCACTGAAACACACACAGAGAGAGTTAGACCTCTACCCACTGAAACACAGAGAGAGAGAGTTAGACCTCTAGCCACTGAAACACAGAGAGAGAGAGTTAGACCTCTAGCCACTGAAACACAGAGAGAGAGAGTTAGACCTCTAGCCACTGAAACACAGAGAGAGAGAGTTAGACCTCTAGCCACTGAAACACAGAGAGAGAGAGTTAGACCTCTAGCCACTGAAACACAGAGAGAGAGAGAGTTAGACCTCTAGCCACTGAAACACAGAGAGAGAGAGTTAGACCTCTAGCCACTGAAACACACAGAGAGAGAGTTAGACCTCTAGCCACTGAAACACAGAGAGAGAGAGTTAGACCTCTAGCCACTGAAACACAGAGAGAGAGAGTTAGACCTCTAGCCACTGAAACACAGAGAGAGAGAGTTAGACCTCTAGCCACTGAAACACAGAGAGAGAGTTAGACCTCTAGCCACTGAAACACAGAGAGAGAGTTAGACCTCTAGCCACTGAAACACAGACAGAGGGAGAAAGATCTCTACCCACTGAAACACACACAGAGAGAGTTAGACCTCTACCCACTGAAACACAGAGAGAGAGAGTTAGACCTCTAGCCACTGAAACACAGAGAGAGAGAGTTAGACCTCTAGCCACTGAAACACAGAGAGAGAGTTAGACCTCTAGCCACTGAAACACACAGAGAGAGAGAGTTAGACCTCTAGCCACTGAAACACAGAAAGAGAGAGTTAGACCTCTAGGCACTGAAACAGACAGAGAGAGAAAGATCTCTACACACTGAAACACACAGAGAGAGTTAGACCTCTACCCACTGAAACAAACACATTTATTTATTTTTATATAATTTAACCTTTATTTAACCAGGAAGGGCTCATTGAGATTTAAAATCTATTTTTCAAGAGCGTCCCGGCCAAGATAGGCAGCACCAAGTCATTACAAAAATTATTACAGACATGAAAAACTACAAGTAATCTAGTAAAAACCATAGAATTCACAAGACAGTGTCACGTTCGTTATAAAGATGAGACCAAGTGAGTCGAGTTCCACATGTTTTTAATAAAACCGGAACTCAGCAAAACAAAACAAACAAGCACAAACGAAACGTGACGCTATACGAATAGTGCAGACAGGCAACTAAACATAGAACAAGATCCCACAAACACCAACGGGAAATAGCTACCTAAATATGATCCCCAATCAGAGACGACGATAAAGAGCTGTCTCTGATTGGGAACCATGTCAGGCCAACATAGAATTACAAAAACCCCTAGACCTACAAAACCCTAGACATACAAAAACCCTAGACAATACAAAACTAGCGTACCCATCCTAGTCACACCCTGACCTAACCAAAATATTAAAAAAACAGATATCTCAGGTCAGGGCGTGACAGTACCCCCCCCCCAAAGGTGCGGACTCCCGGCCGCAAACCTGAACCTATAGGGGAGGGTCCGGGTGGGCATCTACCCTCGGTGGCTGCTCTGGTTCTGGACACAGCTCCCCCTCTTTAAGCTGATCCCTCCACCTTTGTAGAACCGGACCGTGGATCATCGCGGTAGGGCCCGGACTGGGGACCGTCGCTGGAGGTTCCGGACTGTGGCCTGTCGTTGGAGGTTCCAGACTGTGGCCCGTCGTTGGAGAGGGAACTGTCGCCGGAAGCTCTGGACTGTGGAGGCGCACTGGAGGCCTGATGTGTGGGACCAGCACTGGTGGTACCGGGCTAATGGCACGCACCTCAGGGCGAGTGCGGAGAGGAGGCACAGGACGTACTGGACTGTGGATGAGCACTGGAGGCCTGATGCGTGGGACCGGTACAGGTGGCACCGGGCTGATGACACGCACCTCAGGGTGAGTGTGGAGAGGAGGCACAGGACGTACTGGACTGTGGATGAGCACTGGAGGCCTGATGCGTGGGACCGGTACAGGTGGCACCGGGCTGATGACACGCACCTCAGGGTGAGTGTGGAGAGGAGGCACAGGACTTACTGGACTGTGGATACGCACTGGAGATCTGGAGCGTAGAGCTGGTACAATGTGTCCTGGCTGGATGCTCACTTGAGCCTGGCAAGTGCGGGGCGCTAGCACAGGACGCACTGGGCTGTGCAGACGCACCGGAGACACAGTACGCAGAGCCGGCGCAGGATATCCTGGTCCAAGGAGGTGTACTGGAGACCAGGAGCGCTGAGCCGGCACCATCCGTCCTGGCTGGATGCCCATTCTAGCGCATCACTTCGTAACACGGTATCTGACCAGTCACACGCTCCCCACGGTAAGCACGAGGAGTTCACTCACAACTCTTAGAGACTTAACCAGAAACACTGACAACTCTTAGAGACTTAACCAGAAACACTCACAACTCTTAGAGACTTAACCAGAAACACTCACAACTCTTAGAGACTTAACCAGAAACACTCACAACTCTTAGAGACTTAACCAGAAACACTCACAACTCTTAGAGACTTAACCAGAAACACTCACAACTCTTAGAGACTTAACCAGAAACACTCACAGCTCTTAGAGACTTAACCAGAAACACTCACAACTCTTAGAGACTTAACCAGAAACACTCACAACTCTTAGAGACTTAACCAGAAACACTCACAGCTCTTAGAGACTTAACCAGAAACACTCACAGCTGTAAATCTCTGCCAAAGGTGCTTTTAAAAAGTATTGACTCAGGGCTGATAGATTTGAATACAATTCTAAAAACGAGTTTTACTTTGTCATTATGTGGTATTGTGTATAGTCAAGGGCTGTGAACATTTTCTGAAGGCTCTGGACATAGTGCACTACTTTTTACCTGAGCCCTACGGGCCCTTTTAAAATGTAGTTTACTAAATATGGAAAAGGGTGCCTTTTGAGATGCAGACTAATGACACATGGCCCTAGAGAGCAGTATGTAGTCCAGTAACAGTAACTGGGTGTAGAACCCAGCCCACCCAGTGTTTTGGGTCACTATATCCCTGCCTGCGCTATTACCATTGATTTCCATTATCAAGCTGATCTAAAGTTTCATTATCAAGCTGGTAGCTAGTTCCATTATCAATCTGGTAGGTAGTTCCATTATCAATCTGGTAGGTAGTTCCATTATCAATCTGGTAGCTAGTTCCATTATCAATCTGGTAGCTAGTTCCATTATCAATCTGGTAGCTAGTTCCATTATCAATCTGGTAGCTAGTTCCATTATCAATCTGGTAGCTAGTTCCATTATCAATCTGGTAGGTAGTTCCATTATCAATCTGGTAGCTAGTTCCATTATCAATCTGGTAGATAGTTTCATTATCAAGCCGGTAGATAGATTCCAGCCTGCGTTGTCACTGACCACAGAATAGAGTTACAACAGCCCTGACCTCTTACCCCTGACCTTCAGTCTCAGGTCATTGGTCTCATCGACAGTAGCCTGAGACTATAGTCAACACAATCCTATATATTGAGACAAGTGAGTATTTTAAAATGATGCACCACCCCCTCAAGATTCTGAGCCTGTCTGGCAGGCTTGGTCCAACAAAGCCAAAGCCCCGGATGGGAGAGCATAATATACAAGTAAATCCTCAAAGCTGCTAATGAGAACCTTAAAGACCTAGTACCTAGCCGGTGTGGATTCTGGTGGGGTGTCCCCACCCAGGCACAATAACTGCGGTAACCCATGGGGAGGGGGTCACACTCGGACATTCAGAGAGGGGGCATACTATTGTGGCCCTGGTGGAACAAAATAATCAAAAGGTCTGATTGCTCAGAGATGCTTTGGGAAAATGGTCACAACTGGGGACCAGTGTGTGTGTGTTTCAGGGTAAGGTGGTGCATCTGAGTGCCATCAGCTAGGACTTGACATTGGTTAAGCAAATCTCCCCATTCTTGCTCAATGTTGCATGCCTTCTCAAACAGCTACGATTGTATCTGTATTCACACATCTTCTCTTGAGTTGGGCTCGGGGATGGAACAACTGTTGAACATTTGAGCTTGTGGTTGTTTGTGGGGGGAAGGGTGGAGAGTGTGTTTGAGTGTATATATGTATCCCACATCTGTTGCTATAGGGTAATGATTTTAGGGATGAATCACAATCATTCTTTGCCAAAATAATAATTGCTTGCCAAAAATGTAATTTCTGTTGCCAATCCTGGTTCTAGGTACCAATCCTGGATATAGGTAACAATCCTGGTTATAGGTAACAATCCTGGTTATAGGTAACAATCCTGGATATACAGTAGGTACCAATCCTGGTTATAGATACCAAGGTTATAGGTACCAATCCTGGTTATAGGTAACAATCCTTCATATGAACATTATTACTCATATTATTTGAATAATTGTGGAAATAAATTAAGATATGCAAGATTTTTTTTATATATACAGTACAAGTCATAAGTTTGGACACACCTACTCCTTCAAGGGGTTTTCTTTATTTTTACTAATTCATCAAAATTATGAAATAACAAAAAAGTTTTAACAAATCAAAATATATTTAATATTGCAGATTCTTCAAAGTAGCCACCCTTTGCCTTGATGACAGCTCACTCATGGCTAACTCATCTCAACCAGCTTCACCTGGAACGCTTTCCAACAATCTTGAAGGAATTCCCACATATGCTGAGCACTTGTTGGCTGCTTTTCGCATCACTCTGCGGTCCAACTCATCACAAACCATCTCAATTGGGTTGAGGTTGGGTGATTGTGGAGGCCAGGTCATCTGGCCTCCTCCTCACACCTCCTCACACCTCCTCACACCTCCTCCTCCATGCTTCATGGTGGGAACCACACATGCGGAGATCATCCGTTCACCTACTCTGCGTCTTACAAAAACACAACAGTTGGAACCAAACATCTCAAATTTGGACTCATCAGACCAAAGGACAGATTTCCACCGGTCTAATGTCCATTGCCCAAGTAAGTCTCTTCTTCTTATTGGTGTCCTTTAGGAATTCGACCATGAAGACCTGATTCACACAGTCTCCTCTGAACAGTTGATGTTGAGATGTGTCTGTTACTTGAACTCTGTGAATCCTTTATTTGGGCTGCAGTTCCTGAGGCTGGTAACTCTAATGAACTTATCCTCTGCAGCAGAGGTAACTCTGGGTCTTCCTTTCCTGTGGTGGTCCTCATGAGAGTCAGTTTCATCATAGCACTTGATGATTTTTGCGACTGCACTTGAAGAAACTTTAAAAGTTCTTGAAATGTTCTGAATTGGCTGACCTTCATGTCTTAAAGTAATGATGGACTGTCAGTTCTCTTCGCTAATTTGAGCTGTTCTTGCCATAATATGGACTTGGTGTTTTACCAAATAGGGCTATCTTCTGTATACCACCCCTATCTTGTCACAACACAACTGATTGGCTCAAACTCACAAATTAACTTTTAACAAGGCACACCAGTTAATTGAAATGCATTCCAGGTGACTACTTCATGAAGCTGGTTGAGAGAATGTCAAGTGTGTGCAATGCAGTCATCAAGGCAAAGGGTGGCTACTTTGAAGAATCTCAAATATAAAATACATTTTGACGTGTTTAAAACTTTTGTTATTTCATAGTTTTGGTGTCTTCACTATTATTCCACAACATAGAAAATTGTAAAAAATAAAGACAAATAAATAAAATAAGTGTGTCCAAACTTTTGACTGGTAATGTAATATATACTGTAGATACTGTATGTATTTTTATACAGTACAATCGAGGTGAGGGCGTTGGAAATGCTGTTGGCAGTTAATCTGCTTCTGTTCTGTAGGTGGCACTGTGGGCCCTTTTTTTTTTTATTATTTTTTTTTTTTGAATTTTACCCCTTTTTCTCCCCAATTTCGTAGTATCCAATTGTTTAGTAGCTACTATCTTGTCTCATCGCTACAACTCCCGTACGGGCTCGGGAGAGACGAAGGTTGAAAGTCATGCGTCCTCCGATACACAACCAACCAAGCCGCTGCTTCTTTAACACAGCGCACATCCAACCCGGAAGCCAGCCGCACCAATGCGCCGGAGGAAACACCGTGCACCTGGCCACCTTGGCTAGCGTACACTGCGCCCAGCCCGCCACAGGAGTCGCTGGTGCGCGATGAGACAAGGACACCCCTACCGACCAAGCCCTCCCTAACCCGGGCGACGCTAGGCCAATTGTGCGTCGCCCCACGGACCTCCCGGTTGCGGCCGGTTACGACAGAGCCTGGGCGCGAACCCAGGACTCTGATGGCACAGCTGGCGCTGCAGTACAGCGCCCTTAACCACTGCGCCACCCGGGAGGCCACTGTGGGCACTTTTTAACTTTTTATAGGATCCAATCTCTCAGAGGCCCTGGGATACAGGTGGACAGGGGTGGTCTGCCAGTCACTGGGACGACAATCCAATTTTGGATGGAGGGGACGTTATAGCGGGTGGAATAGTGGAGAACAATTGGAGGTTTACTCAGTAGCTGTGCAAATACCATGGTATACTATATGGACATTTAATCATCAAATCAAATGTTATTGGTCACATATGATGTTATTGCGGGTGTAGCGAAATGCTTGTCAAACCAGCCTCATCATGGTACTTGCTAATGGCAAGTTTACAAACATATATTATGATAAATTGATGGTTAAATAAGTATAGCCAGTTATAATTGTAATGGCTTAACAGAAAATAAGAAATGACAATCAGTATTTCCCTGGCTAAAAGAGAAGGAATATAATATATATTGTTTACAGAAAACATTCAGCAATTTTAGATGAAGTTGTGTGGCAAAAGGACTGGGGGGCAACACTAGACTATACTACGGTTTTAAATACCTCTATGGACCGTGAAGGAAATCACATTACAAACTATCACCCTCCGGCACTTAAGGAGATCACAAATATCATGGATATATTAGAACTAGTGGATATATGGAGGCTTAAATATAGTGACCTAGTGAGATATACGTGGCGGAGGCTTAATTAAGTTAGTCGTCTTGACTACTTTCTTATGTCATTCTCGCTGGCACCAAAGCTTTAAAAAGTGTTGATTGGGGACAGAATGTGGTCAGACCATCACATAATTGGCATATACATTACTCTTACAGAATATCCACATGATAGAAGTGTTGGTCAATTTCTTCAACAGATGATCAGGTCTATATAATTATCAAACGTATATATTGGTAGTAGAAAGGAAACACAGACTCTTTGTTTAAGTATTGGGATTCTCTTTTAGTAATACAATTGTATGGCAGAAGTTGGTACAGAATACAGTATAACAGTACATAATAGCTCTCCCCAAGTTCTGCAAAGTGTATAAGACATCCTGTAACTCATATAGCCTCCCCAGTCCTCCTTACGTGACTTTCCCTGGCAACAACATTTAAATAATTCTAACCTCCCTATGACAGCAGCAACCATCTTGTCAGCAATTAAAAGCTCCGAAGTGGGTTTGACCGAAACTTGATCTTTCATCACAAGTATAGGGTCCTAACAAGGTGAACAAGTCTAAGCATCGTCTGACAGGTGGCTGTTGTCATCAGGCCTGCGGCAGCCTTGTGTTGTCAGAAGACCAGTCGTATTGTCAGAACCTCAGATAGCCACAGTGGGGCCCAGACAGGAGGAGTCTGAGCGTAGGCGGTTTCCGCCTTCTGATGGTGTCCGAAGGGCACAACACTCAAAACATGTGTTAACACAGTTTATCATAACACAATTTATTAAATTCAACTGATTGGACATGATTTGTCTATACAAGGTCCCACACTTGACAGTGCATGTCAGAGAAAAAACCAAGCCATGAGGTCGAAGGAATTGTCCGTAGAGCTCCGAGGCAGCATTGTGTCGAGTCACCGATCTTGGGAAGAGTAACAAATGATTTATGCAGCATTGAAGGTCCCCAAGAACAACGTGGCCTATATCATTCTTAAATAGAAGAAGTTTGGAACCACCAAGACTCTTACCAGAGCTGGTCGCCCAGCCAAACTGAGCAATCGGGGGAGAAGGGCCTTGGTCAGGCAGGTGACCAAGAACCCGATGGTCACTCTGACAGAGCTCCAGAGTTCCTCTGTGACGATGGGAGAACCTTCCAGAAGGACAACCATCTTTGCAGCACTCCACCAATCAGGCCTTTATGGTAGAGTGGTCAGACGGAAGTCACTCCTCAGTAAAAGGCACATGACAGCTTGCTTGGAGTTTGTCAAAAGGCACCTAAAAGACTCAGACCATGAGAAACAAGACTCTGGTCTGATGAAACCAAGATTGATCTCTTTTGCCTGAATGCCAAGCATCACGTCTGGAGGAAACCTGGCAACATCCCTACAGTGAAGCATGGTGGTGGCAGCGTCACGCTGTGTGGATGTTTTGCAGCGGAAGGGACTGGGAGTCAGGATCGAGGCAAAGATGAATGGAGCAAAGAAAAATAAGATAAGAGATCCTTGATGAAAACCTGCTCCAGCACTCAGGACCTCAGACTGGGGTGAAGGTTCACCTTCCACCAGGACAGCAACCCTAAGCATACAGCCAAGACAACGAAGGTGTGGCTTTGGCACAAGTCTCTGATGTCCTTGAGTTGCCTAGCCAAAGCCCGGACTTGAACACGATCTCTGGAGAGACATGAATATACCTGTGCAGCGACGCTCCCTATCCAATCTGACAGAGCTTGAGAGGATTGGCAGAGGAGAATGGGAGAAACTCCCCAAATACAGGTGTGCTAAGCTTGTAGCGTCATACCCAAGAAGACTTAAGGCCGTAATCGCTGCCAAAGTGCTTCAACAAAGTACTGAGTAAAGGGTCTGAATACATAAGTAAATGTGATATCTGTTTTTTATTTCTAATAAATTTGGACAATTTTCAAAAAAATTCTAAAAACCTGTTTTTGTTTGTCATTATGGGGTATTGTGTATAGATTTATGAGGAGGAAATATGATTGAATCCATTTTAGGACAAGCCTGTAATGTAACAAAATATGGGATAAGTCAAGGGGCCTGAATACTTTCCGAATGCACTGTAAGTATGACTTCTGAAGCCTTTAGTGAGAGTTCTAATGCTTTAATATTTTCTGCCCTCTGAATTCATATTCATTATATAAATAGTCCCGTTTAATTTTGTCCAGCTTGCCAGATAAAACTTTGCTCACATAACTTTAAAAACAAGTTGCTAGGTGTAGGCTAGGCCGTAATCAAATAGGTAAACTGGGATATGACTAAAGAGTTAGTCAGTGTAATATTTTCCTCAAATAGACAAGTATTTTAATTTCTATGGTAGCATGATCTTATCTATTTTTGCTAACTTTCTTTTCAACTTTCTATTCATGAGATAATATCTTTCTTTCGGGATATGAATACCGAGTATGTCCACTTCAACGTCAGACCATTTTATTGGTAAACTACATGGTAATGTAGTATTTTTTTTGTGATCCAATACATAATATAGAACACCATTTTGTCATGGTTCCACCTGGCACCAGGAGACCTCATGACACTTAGGTGTTTTTTATGACTAATTATTATTCACTATAAGAGAGGTGTGTTTCTGTTACCCCTTGCAGAAGTGTGATTTGTTTGCCGTGTGCGTTTGTCTCCTGAGTAGATTTTGAGTCCTAGTGTCATCATGTCACAAATTTGGTTGTAATCCAGAGAGGTTAGAAGACTTATCTAGATCCTCTATAAGGCTGTGGAGGGATCCAAATTGTGGATTTAAAAGAAAACATTAATCATTAGTGTACAATAGCAGCCCTGGATTTTTAGCCCCTTGATATTATTGTTGGATCTGGTTTTAATAGCTAACATTTCGATGAAAATAGAAATAGATATGCCGATAGTGGACAACCTTGTTTTACTCCTCTTGACAGCTTAAAACGTTGTGAGAAGTAGTCATTATTTACTATTTTACACATGGGTTACTATACATAACTTTAACCCATTGTTTAAGAGCTTCGCCAAATTTGAAAATGGAAATATTCCAGGCATTTATATTTACATTCCAGTTGTACTTTACATGGTTTATCAAAAGCCTTTTCAAAGTCAGCTATGAATACCAGGCCTGGGGTCCCCGATATTTCATAGTGTTCTATTGTTTCCAGTACTTGTCTTATATTATCTCCAATGTATCATCCATGTAAAAAAAAACTGTCTGATTGAAATTCATAATATCCGACAATACCTTTGTAATTGTAAGCGATATGCATTTTGCTAGAATTTTTTTAATCACACCACTGGAGTGTAAGGGGCCTCCAATTTTTTCAATGGACTGGTTCTTTATGTTTACCACTTGGGTCCTGTTTCAGTAATTATGAAATCAGACCTTGTTGAGTATCTGATAATCTAAAATGTATATAGGAGTGTTTAAAACATAATAATAACGGTCCTCTCAGTACATCAACAAAGGTTTGTCGGCGCCGGAGTTACTTCCAGGGCCGACAGAGATGGCCGCCTCGCTTCGCGTTCCTAGGAAACTATGCAGTTTTTTGTTTTTTTACGTGTTATTTCTTACATTGGTACCCCAGGTCATTTTAGGTTTCATTAAATACAGTCGAGAAGACCTACTGAATATAAGAGCAGCGTCAACTCACCATCAGTACGACCAAGAATATGACTTTCGCGAAGCGGATCCTGTGTTCTGCCTTTCACCCAAGACAACGGAATGGATCCCAGCCGGCGACCCAAAAAAACGACTTCGTAAAAGAGGGAAACGAAGCGGTCTTCTGGTCAGACTCCGGAGACGGGCACATCACGCACCACTCCCTAGCATACTTCTCGCCAATGTTCAGTCTCTTGACAACAAGGTTGATGAAATCAGAGGGACATCAGAGACTGTAACGTTCTTTGCATCACGGAAACATGGCTCACTGGAGAGACGCTATCGGAGTCGGTGCAGCCAGCTGGTTTCTCCACGCATCGCGCCGACAGAAACAAACATCTTTCTGGTAAGAAGAGGGGCGGGGGCGTATGCTTTATGGTTAACGAGACGTGGTGTGGTCACAACAACATACAGGAACTCAAGTCCTTCTGTTCACCTGATTTAGAATTCCTCACAATCAAATGTCGAGCGCATTATCTACCAAGGGAATTCTCTTCGATTATAATCACAGCCGTATATATTCCCCCCCAAGCAGACACATCGATGGCTCTGAACGAACTTTATTTGACTCTTTGCAAACTGGAATCCACATATCCTGAGGCTGCATTCATTGTAGCTGGGGATTTTAGCAAGGCTAATCTGAAAACAAGACTCCCTAAATTGTATCAGCATATTGATTGCGCAACCAGGGCAGGCAAAACCTTGGATCATTGCTATTCTAACTTCCGCGGCGCATATAAGGCCCTCTCCCGCTCTCCTTTCGGAAAAGCTGACCACGACTCCATTTTGTTGCTCCCTGCCTACAAACAGAAACTAAAAGGTCTGTTCAACGCTGGTCCGACCAATCTGATTCCACACTCCAAGACTGCTTCCATCACGTGGACTGGGATATGTTTCGTATTGTGTCAGACAACAACATTTACGAATAAGCTGATTCGGTGAGCGAGTTCATTAGAATGTGCGTTGAAGATGTCGTTCCCATAGCAACGATTAAAACATTCCCAAACCAGAAACCGTGGATTGATGGCAGCATTCGCGTGAAACTGAAAGCGCAAACCACTGCTTTTAATCAGGGCAAAGTGACCGGAAACATGACCGAATACAAACAGTGTAGCTATTCTCTCCACAAGGCAATCAAACAAGCTAAGCGTCAATATAGAGACAAAGTAGAATCGCAATGCAACGGCTCAGACACAAGAGGTATGTGGCAGGGTCTACAGTCAATCACGGATTACAAAAAGAAAACCAGCCCAGTCACGGACCAGGATGCCTTGCTCCCAGGCAGACTAAATAACTTTTTGGCCCGCTTTGAGGACAATACAGTGCCACTGACACGGCCCGCAACCAAAACATGCGGACTCTCCTTCACTGCAGCCGAGGTGAGTAAAACATTTAAACGTGTTAACCCTCGCAAGGCTGCAGGCCCAGACGGCATCCCCAGCCGCGCCCTCAGAGCATGCGCAGACCAGCTGGCTGGTGTGTTTACAGACATATTCAATCAATCCCTATCCCAGTCTGCTGTTCCCACATGCTTCAAGAGGGCCACCATTGTTCCTGTTCCCAAGAAAGCTAAGGTAACTGAGCTAAACGACTACCGCCCCGTAGCACTCACTTCCGTCATCATGAAGTGCTTTGAGAGACTAGTCAAGGACCATATCACCTCCACCCTACCTGACACCCTAGACCCACTCCAATTTGCTTACCGCCCAAATAGGTCCACAGACGATGCAATCTCAACCACACTGCACACTGCCCTAACCCAGCTGGACAAGAGGAATACCTATGTGAGAATGCTGTTCATCGACTACAGCTCAGCATTTAACACCATAGTACCCTCCAAACTCATCATCAAGCTCGAGACCCTGGGTCTCGATCCCGCCCTGTGCAACTGGGTACTGGACTTCCTGACGGGCCGCCCCCAGGCGGTGAGGGTAGGTAACAACATCTCCACCCTGCTGATCCTCAACACTGGGGCCCCACAAGGGTGCGTTCTGAGCCCTCTCCTGTACTCCCTGTTCACCCACGACTGCGTGGCCACGCACGCCTCCAACTCAATCATCAAGTTTGCGGACGATACAACAGTGGTAGACTTGATTACCAACAACGACGAGACGGCCTACAGGGAGGAGGTGAGGGCCCTCGGAGCGTGGTGTCAGGAAAATAACCTCACACTCAACGTCAACAAAACTAAGAGAATGATTGTGGACTTTAGGAAACAGCAGAGGGAACACCCCCCTATCCACATCGATGGAACAGCAGTGGAGAGGTTAGTAAGTTTTAAGTTCCTCGGCGTACACATCACAGACAAACTGAATTGGTCCACCCACACAGACAGCATTGTGAAGAAGGCGCAGCAGCGCCTCTTCAACCTCAGGAGGCTGAAGAAATTCGGCTTGTCACCAAAAGCACTCACAAACTTCTACAGATGCACAATCGAGAGCATCCTGTCGGCCTGGTACGGCAACTGCTCCGCCCACAACCGTAAGGCTCTCCAGAGGGTAGTGAGTTCCGCACAACGCATCACCGGGGGCAAACTACCTGCCCTCCAGGACACCTACACCACCCGATGTCACAGGAAGGCCATAAAGATCATCAAGGACAACAACCACCCGAGCCACTGCCTGTTCACCCCGCTATCATCCAGAAGGCGAGGTCAGTACAGGTGCATCAAAGCTGGGACCGAGAGACTGAAAAACAGCTTCTATCTCAAGACCATCAGACTGTTAAACAGCCACCACTAACATTGAGTGGCTGCTGCCAACACACTGACTCAACTCCAGCCACTTTAATAATGGGAATTGATGTAAAATATATCACTAGCCACTTTAAACAATGCTACTTAATATAATGTTTACATACCCTACATGATTCATCTCAAATGTATACGTATATACTGTACTCTATATGATCTACTGCATCTTTATGTAATACATGTATCACTAGCCACTTTAAACTATGCCAGTTTGTTTTCATACTCATCTCATATGTATATACTGCACTCAATTCCATCTACTGCATCTTGCCTATGCCGCTCTGTACCATCACTCGTTCATATATCTTTATGTACATATTCTTTATCCCTTTACACTTGTGTGTATAAGGTAGTAGTTTTGGAATTGTTGGTTAGATTACTCGTTGGTTATTACTGCATTGTCGGAACTAGAAGCACAAGAATTTCGCTACACTCGCATTAACATCTGCTAACCATGTGTATGTGACAAATAAAATTTGATTTGATTTGGATTTGATTTGATACTTCCACTGGTATGCCATCAAGCCCTGGAGTTTTCCCAGGGCCTTAATTGCATCAATAAGTTCCTCCTCTGTAATTTGGCCTTCACATGAGTCTTTCTGTACAGCTGTTCATTTTACATAATTAATGTAAAAAAACAAATCTTTACAATTAACTTCAGTTAGTGAAGATGGAGGAGACTGAAACGTAAACATATGCTTAAAGTACTTTACTTCCTCTTTCTAAATATTGTTTGGCGACTGTCATTTGTAACAAGTTTCAGTAAATTATTTTTGGTAGCATTTTCATGTATATGTTGAAGATTCAAAAATAATTTGGTGCATTCTTCCCCATATTCCATCCAGTTTGCTTTATTTTTTTATAATATATTACACTGAACAAGTTCCTCCATTTATTTTTGTTTTTCCTCCAACTTTTTCTGTGCCTCTTTGGTATTGTTTGTATTGCTATCTATCTATACTGTTCGTCCCTCTATTTCCTTTCTTAATATGTTATTTGTTTTAGAGCTGAGTAGTGAATTGCATGGTCTCTAAGTGCACATGTAAAAGTGTTCCATACCATCAGGGGATCTTCTGAACCTATGTTATGTAAGGAAAAAGTCTGTTATGAATTATTCTGGCCTGGTTAAATACAAGTTGTCATCCAATAGGGTTTGATTACATTTCCAATATCCTCTGAAGGGGTTAAACCAAGGCCTCATACCTTTTAAACCTCTACAGGATCGGTGTCCCTAATCCGGGACAGTTGTTGCTAACGTGCACTAATGTGACTAGAATGACAATGTAAGTAACAGCCAACTTTCCATGGAGATGTCTTATATGGGTAGAAAGCTTAAATTCTTGTTAATCTAACTGCGGTGTCCAATTTACAGTGAAGAAATATCATGCTATTGTTTGAGGAGAGTGCACAACAACAAAACACTTTTATCACGGCAACTGGTTTGATACATTCACCTCTGAAGGTAAATAATGTACTTACATTCAGTAATCTTGATCTGATTTGTCATCCTGAGGGTCCCAGAGATAAAATGTAGCATAGTTTTGTTTGATAAAATAAATTTTTATATTCAAATGTAGAAACTGGATTCTGCAGATTAGTAAGAACATCTCACCCTATGTTCAAGAATGGCCTTTGTCCCTTTATTCAGATTACAACGTCTCACTTTCAATTATTTGAAAATTAAATAATCTCCAAAATATAGTTATTTTGAAAACAAGCCATAAAAAGTTGTTTGCAATTTCAGGTTAATCTGCCAGAAAATACAGAACACACAATACAACAAATATTTTCGTTAAACTCAAATATACAAATGTATTAAATAAAAGTACATAAAAAATGGTGTAATCTTTGTAAATTATATCTCACATTGGACTGGTGAAGTTGTCACACATGCAGCTAACACTATTATATGGAAATGACTGCTCTACTCAAAAATACAACCAACTAATTGCATCATTACCGTAAAAATGGAAGAGGCAAGTGGAAGGGGGATAAAGTAAGGAACTTGTCTGTCGTATTAAAGACCAAAATTGACCTCTACTTTCCGGATACCCGGATGAAACACTAAATAAACTTCAGTTGGTGCTAAACACGGCTGCTAGAATCTTGACTAGAACCAAAAACATGTATCATATTACTCCAGTGCTAGCCTCTCTACACTGGCTTCCTGCTAAGGCCAGGGCTGGTTTTACTGCTAACCTACAAAGCATTACATGGGCTTGCTCCTACCTATCTCTCTGATTTGGTCCTGCCGTACATACCTACACGTACGCTACGGTCACAAGACGCAGGCCTCCTAATTGTCCCTAGAATTTTTAAGCAAACAGCTGGAGGCAGGGCTTTCTCCTATAGAGCTCCATTTTTATGGAATGGTCTGCCTATCCATGTGAGAGACGCAGACTCGGTCTCGACCTTTAAGTCTTTATTGAAGACTCATCTCTTCAGTAGGTCCTATGATTGAGTGTAGTCTGGCCCAGGAGTGTGAAGGTGAACGGAAAGGCACTGGAGCTTGCTGTGTCTGCCTGGCCGGTTCCCCTCTCTCCACTGGGATTCTCTGCCTCTAACCCTATTACGGGGACCGAGTCACTGGCTTACTGGTGCTCTTCCATGCCGTCCTTAGGAGGGGTGAGTCACTTTTCGTGGGCTATACTCGGCCTTGTCTCAGGGTAGTAGGTTGGTGGTTGGAGATATCCCTCTGGTGTTGTTGGGGCTTTGGCAAAGTGGTTGGGGTTATATCCTGCCTGTTTGGCCCTGTCCAGGTGTATCATCGGATGGGGCCACAGTGTCTCCCGACCCCTCTTGTCTCAGCCTCCAGTATTTATGCTTCAATAGTTTTTGTCGGAGGGATAGGGTCAGTCTGTTATATCTGGAGTACTTCTCCGGTCTTATCTGGTGTCCTGTGTGAATTTAACTATGCTCCCTCTAATTCTCCCTTTCTTTTTCTCTCTCTCTTTTTCTCTCTCTCTCTTTTTTCTCTCTCTCTCTCTTTCTCTCTCTCTTCTCTCGAACCTGAACCCTAGGACCATGCCTCAGGACTACCTGGCATGATGACTCCTTGCTGTTCCCAGTCCACCTGGTCATGCTGCTGCTCCAGTTTCAACTGTTACCCTGACCTGTTCACTGTATGTGCTACCTTGTCCCGGACCTATTGTTTTGGACCCTCTCTCAACCACACCTGCTGTCTTTAACTCTGAATGATCGACTATGAAAAGTCAACTGACATTTACTCCTGAGTTGTTGACCTGCACCCTCTGCAATCACTGTGATTATTATTATCTGACCCTGCAGGTCATTTATGAACATTTGAACATCATGGCCATGTACTATTATAATCTCAACCCAGCACAGCCAGAAGAGGACTGGCCACCCCTCAGAGCCTGGTTCCTCTCTAGGTTTCTTCCTGGGTTTTGGCCTTTCTAGGGAGTTTTTCCGAGCCACCGTGCTTCTACATCTGCATTGCTTGCTGTTTGTGGTTTTAAGCTGGGTTTCGGTACAGCACTTTGTCACATCGGCAGATGTAAGAAGGGCTTTATACTGTAAAAACAATTGATTGATTGATTGATTGATACACAAAACGACGCCGGATTCAAAACATAGATTTTTTTTATTGATATTATTATACAAAATTCCAGCAACCAATAGAATGGTATATGGGGGAAACAACCTCCCACCTCTGCAGAAACATAATTATTAGATCATTTATTTTGGTACTGTTCATATGTAGCTTGTTTTGGTCGCAGGTTCAGGAATGGCTGTAGAATTGCAACATTTATCTAGAGCTAACTCTGCAGATAGCACTTCTGGGTGATTTAAAAAGTCATAGTCAATCGATCAATAATATAATACTTTTAGCAACAAGATAGATTTGATTTATTTTTAGTCCCACCCTTCAGGTCCCCTCAACCCTTCTCTGAACACCATCCAGTTTGATGTATATTTGCCATATATTTTCCAACTGTGCTGTGATGTTTCACAAAAGTTCTGAACCTTTCTATTCTCAGTTTCTAGAGATTGTAAATTGAAGATACAATTTTTGTCAAGAGTTAGTCAAATCAAATCAAATTGTATTAGTCACATGCGCCGAACACCACAGGTGTAGTAGACCTTTCCGTTAAATGCTTACTTACTGAGGATCAGCGTGACGGATATGTTGTTACCTACCCTTAGCACCTGAGGGTGGCCCGTCAGGAAGTCCAGGGTCCAGTTGCAGAGGGAGGTGTTTCGTCCCAGTGTCCTTAGCTTGATGATGAGCTTTATGGGCAATATGGTGTTGAACACTGAGCTGTAGTCAATGAATAGCATTCTCACATAGGTGTTCCTTTTGTCCAGGTGGGAAAGGGCAGTGTGGAGTGCAATAGAGATTGTATCATCTGTGGATCTGTTACGGCGGTATGCAAATTGGAGTGGGTCTAGGGTTTCTTGGATAATGGTTTTGATGTGAGCCATGACCAGCCTTTCAAAGCACTTCATGGCTAAAGACGTAAGTGCTACGGGTCGGTAGTCTTTTAGGCAGATTACCTTAGTGGTCTTTGGCACAGGGACTATGGTGGTCTGCTTAAAACATGCTGGTATTACAGACTCGGACAGGGAGAGGTTGAAAATGTTAGTGAAGACACTTGCCAGTTGGTCAGCGCATGTTCGCAGTACACGTCCTGGTAATCCGTCTGGCCCTGCTGCCTTACGAATGTTGAGCTGTTTAAAGGTCTTACTCCCATCGGCTGCGGAGAGCGTGATCATACAGTCTTCAGGAACAGCTGGTGCTCTCTGCATGTTTCAGTGTTACTTGCCTCGAATCGAGCATAGAAGTAGTTTAGCTCGTCTGATAGGCTTGTGTTATTGGGCAGCTCTCGGCTGTGCTTCCCTTTGTAATCTGTAATGGTTTGCAAGCCCGGCCACATCCTACGTGCGTCAGAGCCGGTGTAGTACGATTCGATCTTAGTCCTGTATTGACGCTTTGCCTGTTAGATTTTTTGTCGGAGGGCATTGCAGGATTTCTTAAAAGCTTCAGAGTTAGAGTCCTGCTCCTTGAAAGCGGCAGCTCTAGCCTTTAGCTCAGTGGGAATGTTGCCTGTAATAAATGTTTTCTCGTTGAGGTATGTACGTACGGTCACTGTGGGGCCGAAGTCATCGATGTACTTAGTGATGAAGCCAATGACTGATGTGGTGTACTCCTCAATGCCATTAGAGGATTCCCGGAACATATTCCAGTCTGTGCTGCAAAACAGTCATGTAGTTTAGCATCTTCTTCATCTGATCACTTTTTTATTGATCGAGTCACTGGTGCTTCCTTCTTTAATTTTTGTTTGTAAGGAGGAATCAGGAGGATAGCATTATGGTCAGATTTGTCAAATGGAGGGCGAGGGAGAGCTTTGTATGAGTCTGTGTGTGGAGTAAAGGTTTTACAGAGTTTTTTCTCCTCTGGTTGCACATTTAACATGCTGATAGAAATTTGGTAAAACGGATTTAAGCTTCCCCTGCATTAAAGTTCCCGGCTACAAGGAGCGCCGCATCAGGGTGAACGTTTTCCTATTTTTTTATGACGGAATACAGCTCATTGAGTGCGGTCTTAGTGCCAGCCTCAGTCTGTGATGGTATGTAGACAGCTACGAAAACTCTCTAGGTATATAGTGTGGTCTACAGCTTATCATGGGACACTCTACCTCAGGCGAGCAAAGCCTTGAGGCTTCCTTAGATATCGTGCAAATAACAAGATACCTAATGTAAAATATACCCGTAAAATGTATGTAGGTTCAAAACTTTTGTGAAACAGCACAGTTGAAAAATATATGGCAAATGGAAATCAAAACGATATGGGCTTCAGAGATAGATGAAGGATGGGACTAAAAACAAACAAAAGATAACTATTGTAATTGTAAAATATACTGTGTCCATAAAATGTATATAGTGTGGAAGTAGAAGCCTAAGTGTTGTCCATTAGTTTACTCCAATTAGGGAGGGGTGGTAAGGATACGGGGAAAATAAAGGAACATATAAGAAACAAATATATGTATAATATATATTTACCAAAAAAGGTATATGGGGGAGTGGAAATAATGCAGAAAATTACATTGGTAAAGCCAAAATCTATCTTAAATATTACAGCTGATCTACCCCTAAAAATATGATAAATGAAAGCAGATACTTTACATCCCTTGTAGACTATTTATTAATTTCCAACCATTCATAACACGTTACTGAAAACACAAATAAAAAATTGCATTCACAACTCAAGTGTTCCTGGCTCGTACGGCTAAATTGAAATGGGAACTATTAACCAACAAAACAATGGGTCTTTATGAGAGCCGCATCATAAACATCTATGGCATGCAATATAGTGAATAGGCTGTAAAACACAAGGTTGGAGTTTACTGGGAAATAACAAAGTATTCAACAAACAATCTCTAAACATATATTAAACTACAGTAAATATACTATTATTATAATATGGTATAAACAACCTATATACAACCTGTGAGAATGTCAAAAGTAAAATGACACAATGGCAAACTCGTAGTAATATTCTATAGTAAAGCACATTGAATTACACTACAACAGGACTGATACAACAGGACTGATACAACAGGACTGATACAACAGGACTGATACAACAGGACTGATACAACTGGACTGTTACAACAGGACTGATACAACAGGACTGATACAACAGGACTGATACAACAGGACTGATACAACAGGACTGATACAACAGGACTGATACAACATAACTGATACAACAAGACTGATACAACAGAGATGATACAACAGAGATGATACAACAGGACTGATACAATAGTACTGATACAACAGGACTGATACACCAGGACTGATACAACAGGACTGATACAACAGTCCTGTTGTATCATCTCTGTTGTATCAGTCCTGTTGTATCAGTCCTGTTGTATCAGTTCTGTTGTATCATCTCTGTTGTATCAGTTCTGTTGTATCATCTCTGTTGTATCAGTCCTGTTGTATCATCTCTGTTGTATCAGTCCTGTTGTATCAGTCCTGTTGTATCAGTCCTGTTGTATCATCTCTGTTGTATCAGTCCTGTTGTATCAGTCCTGTTGTATCAGTCCTGTTGTATCATCTCTGTTGTATCAGTCCTGTTGTATCAGTCCTGTTGTATCAGTCCTGTTGTATAATCTCTGTTGTATCATCTCTCTTGTATCAGTCCTGTTGTATCATCTCTGTTGTATCAGTCCTGTTGTATCAGTCCTGTTGTATCAGTTCTGTTGTATCATCTCTGTTGTATCAGTTCTGTTGTATCATCTCTGTTGTATCAGTTCTGTTGTATCATCTCTGTTGTATCAGTCCTGTTGTATCATCTCTGTTGTATCAGTCCTGTTGTATCATCTCTCTTGTATCAGTCCTGTTGTATCATCTCTGTTGTATCAGTCCTGTTGTATCAGTTCTGTTGTATCATCTCTGTTGTATCAGTCCTGTTGTATCATCTCTGTTGTATCAGTCCTGTTGTATCAGTCCTGTTGTATCAGTCCTGTTGTATCAGTCCTGTTGTATCAGTTCTGTTGTATCATCTCTGTTGTATCAGTCCTGTTGTATCAGTTCTGTTGTATCATCTCTGTTGTATCAGTACTGTTGTATCAGTACTGTTGTATCAGTTCTGTTGTATCAGTCCTGTTGTATCATCTCTGTTGTATCAGTTATGTTGTATCAGTCCTGTTGTATCAGTTCTGTTGTATCATCTCTGTTGTATCAGTGCTGTTGTATCAGTGCTGTTGTATCAGTCCTGTTGTATCATCTCTGTTGTATCAGTCCTGTTGTATCATCTCTGTTGTATCATCTGTGTTGTATCAGTTCTGTTGTATCAGTCCTGTTGTATCATCTCTGTTGTATCAGTGCTGTTGTATCAGTCCTGTTGTATCATCTCTGTTGTATCATCTCTGTTGTATCAGTGCTGTTGTATCAGTCCTGTTGTATCATCTCTGTTGTATCATCTCTGTTGTATCAGTGCTGTTGTATCAGTCCTGTTATATCATCTCTGTTGTATCATCTGTGTTGTATCAGTTCTGTTGTATCAGTCCTGTTGTATCATCTCTGTTGTATCAGTGCTGTTGTATCAGTCCTGTTGTATCATCTCTGTTGTATCATCTCTGTTGTATCAGTGCTGTTGTATCAGTTCTGTTGTATCAGTCCTGTTGTATCATCTCTGTTGTATCATCTCTGTTGTATCATCTCTGTTGTATCAGTGCTGTTGTATCAGTTCTGTATCTTCTTTTTAAACATTAGGGATCCATTGTAAGTCTAGTGAAGAGAGTTATGTTGAAAGGGACACATCAACCATTTTGAAAAGATCAGACCAGGCCTAGGTTATATAGACAGAGGGGATCTGAGTACACTCCTAATCTGAGACACTGTGTGAATACGGGCCCATACCTTTTGGAAAGTGAGTTCCTCTGGTTCACTGTCTGTTAGGTTGGAAAGGTCAAATAGTAGCCTGCCATTTGGTCCAAGGAGAGTTGAATGTGTGTTTGGCTTACATGCTGACCACATCACTGCGTGCGTCGTTTGCGCAAGCATTGCAAAATAAATGTACACATGCATGTTATTCAATCATTGCACCCACATGGCATGCTCGCGTCAGCAAGCATCTGCATAGCCAGGCGCTAAAATAGAACCTAGTTCTATTTGTGGCGCTTGATGCGTTGCAAGTTCCGCCTCTCCCATCTCTTCATTGGTTTTTAGGAGCATATACCCACGTGGGTGATTGAAAGATTAACTGAGGTCCACACTCCAGTCCAGTTGGTGGTGGTAATGCACCTTAAAGTTGTTTGCCAACCGCCACATAAAGTCCAAAGAAGAAGAAGAAGCCCGAAGGAAGAGAGATTACTAGACACTAACTAGGTTTACCCTTTTATCTGTGGATTAATTGTCAGAGTAGAGGATCTTGTGCATTTCAGGTAAAATAACAACCCAATGTTTATATCCCAAGATTTAAAGCTAGCTAGCTAAATGTCCATGAATGTGTCATGTGTTTTGACCTGTCCCCAAATTAATGTAGTTAATATAGTTAGAGTTCATTTTGATATTTCAACCTGTGTGTCCTGATCACGTCTGGTGTGGGTGGACAAAATCAACATGCCCGCGATGACGCACGCGGACGCACGTGCGCGAGCAGTGTGATCAGCATGTTAGACGTTGCTGTGTTAGTTATTTCAGTGTTGTCTCGGCATTAGTGTTTCCAAAATGAAGGTAACTTTATCAAAATACCCAGGTTTTCCAGAAATCCTGGTTAGAGGATCCCCGGAATTCGGAGAACAACAGAAGGAAATCCGTAAACCTGCAACCACGATTTCTGGAAAACCTGGGAATTTTGAGAACTTTTTTTGTCCCTTCTCAGCGTTGTCTCCTGAGGGAGAGCTGGCGTCGGGGGATACAGTAGTCCTCCTGCACCTTGCTGAACGGCTCCTCGCCTGAGCTTCGCCTCTCCTCTCCTCCAGTCACAGACTTCCTCCTATCACACACTCCGGCTGTGCTCCCGCTCCGGGGACGCCCCGCATCCAGTCTGCTGGCCACCTTCCAAACAGCCAATCAAAAAACAGCATTAGTTTAATGCTTTATGATGACAACAAGGCAGCTGGGAGACTGGGGTCAGGTATCATGCTTCTGGTGTTGGGGTCAGGTGTCATGCTTCTGGTGTTGGGGTCAGGTATCATGCTTCTGGTGTTGGGGTCAGGTATCATGCTTCTGGTGTTGGGGTCAGGTATCATGCTTCTGGTGTTGGGGTCAGTTATCATGCTTTCGGACCCGTATTGATCATGTTTCAAATCAGGAGAACAAGTCAGTGAGTGATTAGTGGGGATTAACATCACCAGTGTGGTATAGGGGATTAGCATCATCAGTGTGGTGGTGGGGATTAGCATCATCAGTGTGGTAGTGGGGATTAGCATCATCAGCGTGGTGGTGGGGATTAGCATCATCAGTGTGGTAGTGGGGATTAGCATCACCACTGTGGTAGTGGGGATTAGCATCATCAGCGTGGTGGTGGGGATTAGCATCATCAGTGTGGTAGTGGGGATTAGCATCACCACTGTGGTAGTGGGGATTAGCATCACCACTGTGGTAGTAGGGATTAGCATCATCAGTGTGGTACTGGGGATTAGCATCATCAGAGTGGTGGGGATTAGCATCATCAGAGTGGTGGGGATTAGCATCACCAGAGTGGTGGGGATTAGCATCATCAGAGTGGTGGGGATTAGCATCACCAGAGTGGTGGGGATTAGCATCATCAGAGTGGTGGGGATTAGCATCACCAGAGTGGTGGGGATTAGCATCATCAGAGTGGTAGTGGGGATTAGCATCACCAGAGTGGTGGGGATTAGCATCATCAGAGTGGTGGGGATTAGCATCATCAGAGTGGTAGTGGGGATTAGCATCATCAGAGTGGTAGTGGGGATTAGCATCATCAGAGTGGTAGTGGGGATTAGCATCATCAGAGTGGTGGGGATTAGCATCATCAGAGTGGTGGGGATTAGCATCACCAGAGTGGTGGGGATTAGCATCATCAGAGTGGTGGGGATTAGCATCATCAGAGTGGTAGTGGGGATTAGCATCATCAGAGTGGTAGTGGGGATTAGCATCATCAGAGTGGTAGTGGGGATTAGCATCATCAGAGTGGTGGGGATTAGCATCATCAGAGTGGTGGGGATTAGCATCACCAGAGTGGTGGGGATTAGCATCATCAGAGTGGTGGGGATTAGCATCACCAGAGTGGTAGTGGGGATTAGCATCATCAGAGTGGTGGGATTAGCATCATCAGAGTGGTGGGGATTAGCATCACCAGAGTGGTGGGGATTAGCATCACCAGAGTGGTGGGGATTAGCATCATCAGAGTGGTGGGGATTAGCATCATCAGAGTGGTGGGGATTAGCATCATCAGAGTGGTAGTGGGGATTAGCATCACCAGAGTGGTGGGGATTAGCATCATCAGAGTGGTGGGGATTAGCATCATCAGAGTGGTAGTGGGGATTAGCATCATCAGAGTGGTAGTGGGGATTAGCATCATCAGAGTGGTAGTGGGGATTAGCATCATCAGAGTGGTGGGGATTAGCATCATCAGAGTGGTGGGGATTAGCATCACCAGAGTGGTGGGGATTAGCATCATCAGAGTGGTGGGGATTAGCATCATCAGAGTGGTAGTGGGGATTAGCATCATCAGAGTGGTAGTGGGGATTAGCATCATCAGAGTGGTAGTGGGGATTAGCATCATCAGAGTGGTGGGGATTAGCATCATCAGAGTGGTGGGGATTAGCATCACCAGAGTGGTGGGGATTAGCATCATCAGAGTGGTGGGGATTAGCATCACCAGAGTGGTAGTGGGGATTAGCATCATCAGAGTGGTGGGATTAGCATCATCAGAGTGGTGGGGATTAGCATCACCAGAGTGGTGGGGATTAGCATCACCAGAGTGGTGGGGATTAGCATCATCAGAGTGGTGGGGATTAGCATCATCAGAGTGGTGGGGATTAGCATCATCAGAGTGGTGGGGATTAGCATCATCAGAGTGGTAGTGGGGATTAGCATCATCAGAGTGGTAGTGGGAATTAGCGTCATCAGTGTGTTGGTGGTGATTAGCATCATCAGAGTGGTGGGGATTAGCATCACCAGAGTGGTGGGGATTAGCATCATCAGAGTGGTGGGGATTAGCATCATCAGAGTGGTAGTGGTGATTAGCATCATCAGAGTGGTGGGATTAGCATCATCAGAGTGGTGGGGATTAGCATCACCAGAGTGGTGGGGATTAGCATCACCAGAGTGGTGGGGATTAGCATCATCAGAGTGGTGGGGATTAGCATCACCAGAGTGGTGGGGATTAGCATCACCAGAGTGGTGGGGATTAGCATCATCAGAGTGGTGGGGATTAGCATCATCAGAGTGGTGGGGATTAGCATCATCAGAGTGGTGGGGATTAGCATCATCAGAGTGGTAGTGGGGATTAGCATCATCAGAGTGGTAGTGGGAATTAGCGTCATCAGTGTGTTGGTGGTGATTAGCATCATCAGAGTGGTAGTGGGGATTAGCATCATCAGAGTGGTAGTGGGGATTAGCATCACCAGAGTGGTGGGGATTAGCATCACCAGAGTGGTGGGGATTAGCATCATCAGAGTGGTAGTGGGGATTAGCATCACCAGAGTGGTGGGGATTAGCATCACCAGAGTGGTGGGGATTAGCATCATCAGAGTGGTGGGGATTAGCATCATCAGAGTGGTGGGGATTAGCATCATCAGAGTGGTAGTGGGGATTAGCATCATCAGAGTGGTAGTGGGGATTAGCATCATCAGAGTAGTGGGGATTAGCATCATCAGAGTGGTGGGGATTAGCATCATCAGAGTGGTGGGGATTAGCATCACCAGAGTGGTGGGGATTAGCATCATCAGAGTGGTGGGGATTAGCATCATCAGAGTGGTAGTGGGGATTAGCATCATCAGAGTGGTAGTGGGGATTAGCATCATCAGAGTGGTAGTGGGGATTAGCATCATCAGAGTGGTGGGGATTAGCATCATCAGAGTGGTGGGGATTAGCATCACCAGAGTGGTGGGGATTAGCATCATCAGAGTGGTGGGGATTAGCATCACCAGAGTGGTAGTGGGGATTAGCATCATCAGAGTGGTGGGATTAGCATCATCAGAGTGGTGGGGATTAGCATCACCAGAGTGGTGGGGATTAGCATCACCAGAGTGGTGGGGATTAGCATCATCAGAGTGGTGGGGATTAGCATCATCAGAGTGGTGGGGATTAGCATCATCAGAGTGGTGGGGATTAGCATCATCAGAGTGGTAGTGGGGATTAGCATCATCAGAGTGGTAGTGGGAATTAGCGTCATCAGTGTGTTGGTGGTGATTAGCATCATCAGAGTGGTGGGGATTAGCATCACCAGAGTGGTGGGGATTAGCATCATCAGAGTGGTGGGGATTAGCATCACCAGAGTGGTAGTGGGGATTAGCATCATCAGAGTGGTGGGATTAGCATCATCAGAGTGGTGGGGATTAGCATCACCAGAGTGGTGGGGATTAGCATCACCAGAGTGGTGGGGATTAGCATCATCAGAGTGGTGGGGATTAGCATCACCAGAGTGGTGGGGATTAGCATCACCAGAGTGGTGGGGATTAGCATCATCAGAGTGGTGGGGATTAGCATCATCAGAGTGGTGGGGATTAGCATCATCAGAGTGGTGGGGATTAGCATCATCAGAGTGGTAGTGGGGATTAGCATCATCAGAGTGGTAGTGGGAATTAGCGTCATCAGTGTGTTGGTGGTGATTAGCATCATCAGAGTGGTAGTGGGGATTAGCATCATCAGAGTGGTAGTGGGGATTAGCATCACCAGAGTGGTGGGGATTAGCATCACCAGAGTGGTGGGGATTAGCATCATCAGAGTGGTAGTGGGGATTAGCATCACCAGAGTGGTGGGGATTAGCATCACCAGAGTGGTGGGGATTAGCATCATCAGAGTGGTGGGGATTAGCATCATCAGAGTGGTGGGGATTAGCATCATCAGAGTGGTAGTGGGGATTAGCATCATCAGAGTGGTGGGGATTAGCATCATCAGAGTGGTGGGGATTAGCATCATCAGAGTGGTAGTGGGAATTAGCATCATCAGAGTGGTGGGGATTAGCATCACCAGAGTGGTAGTGGGAATTAGCATCATCAGAGTGGTAGTGGGAATTAGCATCATCAGAGTGGTAGTGGGAATTAGCATCATCAGAGTGGTAGTGGGGATTAGCATCATCAGAGTGGTAGTGGGAATTAGCATCATCAGAGTGGTGGGGATTAGCATCATCAGAGTGGTAGTGGGGATTAGCATCATCAGAGTGGTAGTGGGGATTAGCATCATCAGAGTGGTAGTGGGGATTAGCATCATCAGAGTGGTGGGGATTAGCATCATCAGAGTGGTAGTGGGGATTAGCATCACCAGAGTGGTGGGGATTAGCATCATCAGAGTGGTGGGGATTAGCATCATCAGAGTGGTGGGGATTAGCATCATCAGAGTGGTAGTGGGAATTAGCATCATCAGAGTGGTAGTGGGGATTAGCATCATCAGAGTGGTGGGGATTAGCATCATCAGAGTGGTGGGGATTAGCATCATCAGAGTGGTGGGGATTAGCATCATCAGAGTGGTGGGGATTAGCATCATCAGAGTGGTGGGGATTAGCATCATCAGAGTGGTGGGGATTAGCATCATCAGAGTGGTGGGGATTAGCATCATCAGAGTGGTAGTGGGAATTAGCATCATCAGAGTGGTAGTGGGGATTAGCATCATCAGAGTGGTAGTGGGGATTAGCATCATCAGAGTGGTGGGGATTAGCATCATCAGAGTGGTAGTGGGGATTAGCATCATCAGAGTGGTGGTGGGAATTAGCGTCATCAGTGTGTTGATGGTGATTAGCACCATCAGTGTGTTGGTGGTGATTAGCATCATCAGAGTGGTAGTGGGGATTAGCATCATCAGAGTGGTAGTGGTGATTAGCATCATCAGAGTGGTGGGGATTAGCATCATCAGAGTGGTGGGGATTAGCATCATCAGAGTGGTAGTGGGAATTAGCATCATCAGAGTGGTGGGGATTAGCATCATCAGAGTGGTGGGGATTAGCATCATCAGAGTGGTGGGGATTAGCATCATCAGAGTGGTGGGGATTAGCATCATCAGAGTGGTGGGGATTAGCATCATCAGAGTGGTGGGGATTAGCATCATCAGAGTGGTGGGGATTAGCATCATCAGAGTGGTAGTGGGATTAGCATCATCAGAGTGGTGGGGATTAGCATCATCAGAGTGGTAGTGGGGATTAGCATCATCAGAGTGGTAGTGGGAATTAGCATCATCAGAGTGGTGGGGATTAGCATCATCAGAGTGGTGGGGATTAGCATCATCAGAGTGGTAGTGGGAATTAGCATCATCAGAGTGGTGGGGATTAGCATCACCAGAGTGGTAGTGGGGATTAGCATCATCAGAGTGGTAGTGGGAATTAGCATCATCAGAGTGGTGGGGATTAGCATCATCAGAGTGGTGGTGGTGATTAGCATCATCAGAGTGGTGGGGATTAGCATCATCAGAGTGGTGGGGATTAGCATCATCAGAGTGGTAGTGGGTGGTAGGGATTAGCATCATCAGAGTGGTAGGGATTAGGGTGGTGGGGATTAGCATCATCAGAGTGGTGGGGATTAGCATCATCAGAGTGGTAGGGATTAGCATCACCAGAGTGGTGGGGATTAGCATCACCAGAGTGGTAGTGGGAATTAGCATCATCAGAGTGGTGGGGATTAGCATCATCAGAGTGGTGGGGATTAGCATCATCAGAGTGGTGGGGATTAGCATCATCAGAGTGGTGGGGATTAGCATCATCAGAGTGGTAGGGATTAGCATCACCAGAGTGGTGGGGATTAGCATCACCAGAGTGGTAGTGGGGATTAGCATCATCAGAGTGGTAGGGATTAGGAGTGGTGGGGATTAGCATCATCAGAGTGGTAGTGGGAATTAGCATCATCAGAGTGGTGGGGATTAGCATCATCAGAGTGGTAGTGGGGATTAGCATCATCAGAGTGGTGGGGATTAGCATCATCAGAGTGTTGGTGGTGATTAGCATCATCAGAGTGGTGGGGATTAGCATCATCAGAGTGGTGGGGATTAGCATCATCAGAGTGGTAGTGGGAATTAGCATCATCAGAGTGGTGGGGATTAGCATCATCAGAGTGGTGGGGATTAGCATCATCAGAGTGGTAGTGGGAATTAGCATCATCAGAGTGGTGGGGATTAGCATCATCAGAGTGGTGGGGATTAGCATCATCAGAGTGGTGGGGATTAGCATCATCAGAGTGGTGGGGATTAGCATCATCAGAGTGTTGGTGGTGATTAGCATCATCAGAGTGGTGGGGATTAGCATCATCAGAGTGTTGGTGGTGATTAGCATCATCAGTGTGGTGGGGATTAGCATCATCAGAGTGGTGGGGATTAGCATCATCAGAGTGGTGGGGATTAGCATCATCAGAGTGGTGGGGATTAGCATCATCAGAGTGGTGGGGATTAGCATCATCAGAGTGGTGGGGATTAGCATCATCAGAGTGGTAGTGGGGATTAGCATCATCAGAGTGGTGGGGATTAGCATCATCAGAGTGGTGGGGATTAGCATCATCAGAGTGGTGGGGATTAGCATCATCAGAGTGGTGGGAATTAGCGTCATCAGTGTGGTAGTGGGGATTAGCATCATCAGAGTGGTAGTGGGGATTAGCATCATCAGAGTGGTGGTGGGGATTAGCATCATCAGAGTGGTGGGGATTAGCATCATCAGAGTGGTGGGAATTAGCGTCATCAGTGTGTTGGTGGTGATTAGCATCATCAGAGTGGTGGTGGGGATTAGCATCATCAGAGTGGTAGTGGGGATTAGCATCATCAGAGTGGTGGGGATTAGCATCATCAGAGTGTTGGTGGGGATTAGCATCATCAGAGTGGTGGGGATTAGCATCATCAGAGTGTTGGTGGGGATTAGCATCATCAGAGTGGTAGTGGGAATTAGCATCATCAGAGTGGTAGTGGGAATTAGCATCATCAGAGTGGTGGGGATTAGCATCATCAGAGTGTTGGTGGGGATTAGCATCATCAGAGTGGTAGTGGGAATTAGCATCATCAGAGTGGTGGGGATTAGCATCATCAGAGTGGTGGGGATTAGCATCATCAGAGTGGTGGGGATTAGCATCACCAGAGTGGTGGGGATTAGCATCATCAGAGTGGTGGGGAGTGAGTGGTGGGGATTAGCATCATCAGAGTGGTATTAGCATCATCAGGTGGTGGGGAATTAGCATCATCAGTGTGGTGTTTTTTTTTTTTTTTACTTCTTAAATGTTTGTTTTTTTAAATTCACTGAGGAGGATGGATCTCCACCTCCTTCTCTGAGGAGCCTCCAGTGTTGTATAGTACAGAGGGTATATAGGGGACATGCAGGTTGCTGGGGTACACTGTAAACAGGTTAACTAACAAATAACTCCAGTACAGAGGGTATATAGGGGACATGCAGGTTAGTGTTAGGGTCAGGGTTATACAGTGCCTTGCGAAAGTATTCGCCCCCCTTGAACTTTGCAACCTTTTGCCACATTTCAGGCTTCAAACATAAAGATATAAAACTGTATTTTTTTGTGAAGAATCAACAACAAGTGGGACACAATCATGAAGTGGAACAACATTTATTGGATATTTCAAACTTTTTTAACAAATCAAAAACTGAAAAATTGGGCGTGCAAAATTATTCAGCCCCCTTAAGTTAATACTTTGTAGCGCCACCTTTTGCTGCGATTACAGCTGTAAGTCGCTTGGGGTATGTCTCTATCAGTTTTGCACATCGAGAGACGAGAGATTTTTTCCCATTCCTCCTTGCAAAACAGCTCGAGCTCAGTGAGGTTGGATGGAGAGCATTTGTGAACAGCAGTTTTCAGTTCTTTCCACAGATTCTCGATTGGATTCAGGTCTGGCCATTCTAACACCTGGATATGTTTATTTTTGAACCATTCCATTGTAGATGTTGCTTTATGTTTTGGATCATTGTCTTGTTGGAAGACAAATCTCCGTCCCAGTATCAGGTCTTTTGCAGACTCCATCAGGTTTTCTTCCAGAATGGTCCTGTATTTGGCTCTATCCATCTTCCCATCAATTTCAACTATCTTCCATGTCCCTGCTGAAGAAAAGTAGGCCCAAACCATGATGCTGCCACCACCATGTTTGACATTGGGGATGGTGTGTTCAGCTGTGTTGCTTTTACGCCAAACATAACGTTTTGCATTGTTGCCAAAAAGTTCAATTTTGGTTTCATCTGACCAGAGCACCTTCTTCCACATGTTTGGTGTGTCTCCCAGGTGGCTTGTGGCAAACTTTAAACAACACTTTTTATGGATATCTTTAAGAGATGGCTTTCTTCTTGCCACTCTTCCATAAAGGCCAGATTTGTGCAATATACGACTGATTGTTGTCCTATGGACAGAGTCTCCCACCTCAGCTGTAGATCTCTGCAGTTCACTTAGAGTGATCATGGGCCTCTTGGCTGCATCTCTGATCAGTCTTCTCCTTGTATGAGCTGAAAGTTTAGAGGGACGGCCAGGTCTTGGTAGATTTGCAGTGGTCTGATACTCCTTCCATTTCAATATTATCACTTGCACAGTGCTCCTTGGGATGTTTAAAGCTTGGGAAATCTTTTTGTATCCAAATCCGGCTTTAAACTTCTTCACAACAGTATCTCGGACCTGCCTGGTGTGTTCCTTGTTCTTCATGATGCTCTCTGCGCTTTTAACGGACCTCTGAGACTATCACAGTGCAGGTGCATTTATACGGAGACTTGATTACACACAGGTGGATTGTATTTATCATCATTAGTCATTTAGGTCAACATTGGATCATTCAGAGATCCTCACTGAACTTCTGGAGAGAGTTTGCTGCACTGAAAGTATAGGGGCTGAATCATTTTGCACGCCCAATTTTTCAGTTTTTGATTTGTTAAAAAAGTTTGAAATATCCAATAAATGTCGTTCCACTTCATGATTGTGTCCCACTTGTTGTTGATTCTTCACAAAAAAATACAGTTTTATATCTTTATGTTTGAAGCCTGAAATGTGGCAAAAGGTCGCAAAGTTCAAGGGGGCCGAATACTTTCGCAAGGCACTGTAGGAGTGTGTTGTGACCTCACCTCTTTGTGGAAGCGGTGTGAGCATTGCAACTCCTGGACTCCTCCTCCTCCATTTCCTATGTCTTCATGGCTGTCCGCTTCCCTCTGGAATGGATTACAGTTACATTAGTAATGCAATTTTCCTTATTGAAAACGTTCAATACTGCATCTTATTGCAAATTAGTATGAAAGTATCACTGGGCTTGATATGAGTTATCAAACAATCTCACGTGTTTTTTATTGATCATCACTGATAAAACAACAGCAGCAGCATCATTGATGAAACAGTGCCCAGTCAATGATGGAACTGTGCCCAGTCAATGATGGAACTGTGCCAAGTCAATGATGGAACAGTGCCCAGTCATTGATGGAACAGGCCATTTGCTACCCGTCCATCTATATTAATCCATATACATTATAGTTATATCCCTCTACTGTCTCTGTACCTACCGTGGACATGACCTTCTTGTTGTGGAGCCTCAGTCTCCTTTTGAAGGACTCGGCCAGCTCTGGGATGGTGGTGATGCGCTTCTCTTGGAGGGCCGATTTGACCCTGTTGTTTCCGTCGGAGGACGCACGGCGAGCTCGGGGGTGGTTCCTTACCTCTGACCCCTTTTCCTCCAGGGGTTTCATGTGGACGGGCGTAGGCGCCATAGTGTCGGCGGCTGCTGCATGGAGACAACTCAGCTGCATGACGTTTAGTTGGGACTGAGGAGAGCAGAGAAGGGTCATGGTTGGCTGCTTATGTCAGAGAGTTGGTTCAATGTCACTTTGCTTCCTGGGTCAGTCATTGTGCACAGGGATACGGTTAGGGTTAGTTCTTGTACACAGTTTGTTTATACCCATGGTGAATATAAAACGCGTGTCAATATTAATATTGACTCTTCATTCTCTAATACTGTTGTTAATCTAGTCCACTGTCTAAAAAAAGATCTTCCAATAAAACGACCTCCCATTGCATTTCACAATGGATTCATGTTAAGTAATATTGATTTCCCGTCAACCAGTTGATTACCTCAGGGTGTTGACAACATGTGTGAGTAAAGTACAGTTAGGAATATATATACTGTTCCCTGAAGGAGGGAACGTGGTATCACATACTATGGGGAGTCAACAACCAATCCTATTCAACTGGTTATAATATAATATTTAATATTTCCTCAATTCAGTACCACCCTTCAGGCTAAACCACCTGAGGGCGTGGTGGCGGCAAAATAAGTTATACCTCATTCCCTCCTTCGGGAAACAGTAGTTATATTCATAACTGTACGTTCCCTTTCACTCGGTCACTCAGTATAACATACCTTGGGGACATACAATTACACTCCTAGGAGGCCCACAGCACCCAAGCACACACAGGTTCCACCGGCTCCAAACTGTCAGAGACCCATATAGATATCCAGAACCTGCTGCAACTTGGCTATGCGCACTGACTGCCCAAGTCCTTAGACCCCACGGTTCCAAGAATAATACTTGCCTTGCTAGCCTGAAATGTCAGAACTCGTACGGGAACTGGAACTGTAAGTCCAAAACAACAAAACACCAAGGTGACTTGATGAAGCGCACACGTGCACTGCATAGCATCGACCAGAGTTATGAACCACAGCAACCCGAGGCTCAAACTCACAGGGAAACTGTGGTAACCAGGGCAAAACGCTTCCAAATCAAACTTTATTTGTCACATGCGCCGAATACAAGTGTAGACCTTACAGTGAAATGCTGACTGACAATCCCTTAACCAACAGTGCAGTTCAAAAAGAGTTAAGAAAATATTTACCAAATAAACGAAAATAAAAAATTATAAAAGTAACATAGCAATAACGAGGCTACATTCAGGGGGCACCGGTACCAAGTCAGTGTGCGAGGGTACAGGTTAGAGGTCATTTGTACAGGTAGGGGTGAAGTGACTATGCATAGATAATATACAGAGAGTAGCTGCAGTGTACAAAACAAATGGAGGGGGGGGTCAATGTAATAGTCCGGTAGCCATTTGATTAATTGTTCAGCAGTCCTATGGCTTGAAGGTAGAATCTATTAAGGAGCCTTTTGGTCCTAGACTTGGTGCTCCGGTATCGCTTGCCATGCAAAACAGTCTATGATTTGGGTGACGGAGTCCCTAACAATTTTATGGGCTTTCCTCTGTGACGACCCTCCCACTCTGTCTGCCGTATTCTTTCTCTTTGCTCTTGTTTTCCTTAATAGGATGTCAGTGGGCGGAGCCGGGAGGGTCGTCAGCGACATGGGACACACCTGGGCCCGGGTCTGTCCCAGGATAAAGGCACCACTTCCCCATTCATTGAGGAGACTCTCCATGCAGACACAGATTTTGGTTGTGGCCGTTTGTTTACTTTGGCACCTTTCAACATTCCTCATTATCACATTTATGCACGCAAACACTCACTTACACTACTGATTACTGACTACACACATCATTGTTAATTGTAATTAGTTTACTTAAGTTAATAAATATATTTTGTTATTCCTTATCTCCACGTTGTCTCCCTTTTTGTTACGAACTCTGAGCCGGTTCGTGACACCGCCTATTATATAGGTCCTGGATGGAAGGAAATTTGGAGATGTACTGGGCCGTTCGCACTACCCTCTGTAGCGCCTTACTGTCAGATGCCGAGCAGTTGCCATACCAGGCGGTGATGCAACAGGTCAGAGTGCTCTCGATGGAACAGCTGTAGAACTTTTTGAGGATCTGAGGACCCATGCAAAATCTTTTCAGTCTCCCGAGGGGGAAACGGTGTTGTCGTGCCCTCTTCACGGCTGTCTTGGTGTGCTTTGACCATGTTAGTTTGTTGGTGATGTGGACACCAAGGAACTTGAAGCTCTCAACCCGCTTCACTACAGCCCCGTCGATGTTAATGGGGGCCTGTTTGGCCCGCCTTTTCAGGTGGTCCACAATCAGCTCCTTGGTCTTGCTCACATTAAAGGGAGAGGTTGTTGGCCTGGCACCACACTGCCAGTGCTCTGACCTCCTTCCTATAGGCTGTATCATTGTTGTCGGTGATCAGGCCTACCACTTTTGTGTCATCAGCAAACTTAATGAAGATGTTGGAGTCGTGTTTGGCCACGCAGTCATGGGTGAACACGGAGTACAGGAGGGGACTACTAAGTACACCACCCTGAGGGGTCGCAGTGTTGAGGATCAGCGTGGCAGCCATGTTGTTGCCTACCCTTACCACCTGGGGGCGGCCCGTCAGGAAGTCCAGGATCCAGTTGCAGAGGGAGGTGTTTAGTCCCAGAGTCCTTAGCTTAGTGATGAGCTTCGTGGGCGCTATGGTGTTGAACACTGAGCTGTAGTCAATGAACAGCGTTCTCACATACTGTATGTGTTCCTTTTGTCCAGGTGTGAAAGGGAAGTGTGGAGTGCGCTTGAGATTGCGTCATCTGTGGATCTGTTGGGGCGGTATGTGAAATGGAGTGGGTCTAGGGTATTTGGGAGGATGCTGTTGTGAGCCATGACCAGCCTTTCAAAGCACTTCATGGCTACCGACGTAAGTGCTATGGGGCGGTAATAATTTAGGCAGGTTACCTTTGTTTCCTTGGGCACAGGGACTATGGTGGTCTGCTTTAAACATGTAAGTACTATAGACTAGGTAAAAATGTCAGTGAAAACACTTGCCAGTTGGTCTGCGCATGCTTTGAGTACACGTCCTGGTAATCCGTCTGGCCCCGTGGCTTTGTGAATGTTGACCTGTTCAAAGGTCTTGCTCACATTGGCTACCAAGAGCGTTATCACACAGTCATCCAGAAAAGCTGGTGCTCTGATGTATGCTTCAGTGTTGCTTGCCTTGAAGCAATTATAAAAGGTACTTAGCTCGTCTAGTAGGTCCGTAATAGTTGTCAAGCCCTGCCACCTCCGACGAGCATCAGAGCCGGTGTAGTAGGATTCAATCTTAATCCTTTATTTATGCTTTGCTTGTTTGATGGTTTGTCTGAGGGTATAGCGGGATTTTTAAAGTCCCTGGCCACTAGGAGCGCCACTTCCGGATGAGCATTTTCTTGTTTGCGTTTGGCCTTATAGAGTTGGTTGAGTGCGGTGTCAGTGCCAGCATCAGTCTGTGGTGGTAAATAGACGGCTACGAATAATATAGATGAGAACTCTTTTGGTAGATAGTGTAGTCTGCAGCTTATCATAAGGTACTCTACCTTAGGCGAGCAATACCTCGAGACTTCTTTAATAAATCCTCCAGTGACTCCCCATCCCGCATGCAGGAGCGTAATCATCGCCTGACACTAATTAGCATAACGCAACGGACATAAATATCCCTAGAAAATATTCCTATTCATGAAAATCACAAATGAAATATATTGAGACACAGCTTAGCCTTTTTTTAATCACCCTGTCATCTCAGATTTTCAAAATATGCTTTACAGCCAAAGCTAGACAAGCATTTGTGTAAGTTTATCGATAGCCTAGCATAGCATTATGCCTTGCTTGCAGCAGGCAACCTTGTCACAAAAATCAGAAAAGCAATCAAATTAAATCGTTTACCTTTGATGAACTTCGGATGTTTTCACTCACGAGACTCCCAGGTAAATAGCCAAAGTTCATTTTTTCCCCAAAATATTATTTTCGTAGGCGAAATAGCTCCGTTTGTTCTTCACCTTTGGCTGAGAAATCGCCCGGAAATTGCAGTCACGAAAACTGCGAAAAATATTCCAAATTAGCTCCATAATATCGACAGAAACATGGCAAACGTTGTTTATAATCAATCCTCAAGGTGTTTTTCAAATATCTATTCAATAATATATCCGTCGGGACAATTCGCTTTTCAGTAGGACCGATTGGAGTAATGGCTACCTCTGTATTTTACGCGAGAGTCACCCTGAGAGCCATCAGGTGACCACTTACGCAATGTAGCCGCATACGGCTATTCTTCAACATAAATGTGTAAAACTACGTCACAATGCTGTAGACACCTTGGGGAATACGTAGAAGCGTAAGCTAGTTGATAGCACATTCACAGCCCAATAGGGACTCATTGGAACGCAGCGCTTTCAAAACCTGGGGCACTTCCGGATTGGATTTTTCTCAGGCTTTCGCCTGCAACATCAGTTCTGTTATACTCACAGACAATATCTTTACAGTTTTGGAAACGTTAGAGTGTTTTCTATCCTAAGCTGTCAATTATATGCATATTCTAGCATCTTGTCCTGAAAAAATATCCTGTTTAAAACGGGAAAGTTTTTTTTCCAAAAATGAAAATACTGCCCCTAGAGTCGCAACATTAATATTAGACGACGTGCACCAGCTGTTATTGACAAATAGACACACCACCACCCCTCGCCTTACCAGACATAGCTTCTCTGTTCTGCCGGTGCATTGGAAAATCCAGCCAGCTCTATATTATCCGTGTTGTCGTTCAGCCACGACTTTGTGAAACATAAGATATTCGTTTTTAATGTCCCGTTGTTAGGACAATCTTAATCATAGGTCATCAATTTTATTTTCCAATGTTTGCAGGTTAACCAATAGAACGGATGACAATGGGAGTTTACTCACTCACTCAGCCCGTCCTCCTTCCCCTTTTTCTCTGTCTTTTCTTCATGCAAATGACATGGATTTGGGCCTGTTCCCGGGAAAGCAGCATATCCTTCTCGTCGGACTCCTTAAAGGAAAAAGCTTCTTCCAGATCGAGGTGAGTAATTGTTGTTCTGATGTCCAGAAGTTATTTTTGGTCATAAGAGATGGTAGCATCAACATTATGTACAAAATAAGTTACAAACAATGCAAAAAAAAATAAAAAATTGCAGAGTTGGTTAGGAGCATGTAAAAACGTCAGCCAACCTCTTCGGCGCCATCATAGACCATCGCGGTCCACTAACAAGGACTGCGCCCACCTCTCCTTCTCTGTGATCGAGTTCAGTCATACTTTCCAGGTCTACAGTATGTCCAAACAAATCAAATCAAATCCAAGTTTATTTGTCACGTGAGCCGAATACAACAGGTGTAAACCTTACAGTGAAATGCTTACTTACAGAAAGGTATGTGTGTGTGTGTAGGTAAGTAGAGAAATAAAACAACAGTAAAAATACATTTGAAAAAATAGTAGCAAGGCTATATACAGACACCTGTTAGTCAGTCTTATTGAGGTAGTATGTACATGTAGATATCGTTAAAGTGACTATGCATATATGATGAAAAGAGAGTAGCAGCAGCGTAAAATAGGGGTTGGGGGGGGGAACACAATGCAAATAGTCCGGGTAGCCATTTGGTTACCTGTTCAGGAGTCTTATGGCTTGGGGGTAAAAACTGTTGAGAAGCGTTTTTGTCCTAGACTTGGCACTCCGGTACCGCTTGCCATGCGGTAGTTGAGAGAACAGTCTATGACTGGGGTGGCTAGAGGGCCCCCTTTTCTCCCCAATTTTGTGGTATCCAATTGTTAGTAATTACTATCTTGTCTCATCGCTGCAACTTCCGTACGGGCTTGGGAGAGACGAAGGGTGGACCTCTGGACCTCTGACACCGCCTGGGTAGAGGTCCTGGATGGCAGGCAGCTTTGCCCCAGTGCTTTTAAAAATGAATCTCTCCAGAAATACAGTGGGGCAAAAAAGTATTTAGTCAGCCACCAATTGTGCAAGTTCTCCCACTTAAAAAGATGAGAGAGGCCTTTAATTTTCATCATAGGTACACTGAAAACTATGAAAGACAAAATTAGAAAATAACATCCAGAAAATCACATTGTAGGATTTTTAATGAATTTATTTGCAAATTATGGTGGAAAATAAGTATTTGGTCACCTACAAACAAGCAAGATTTCTGGCTCTCACAGAACTGTAACTTCTTCTTTAAGAGGCTCCTCTGTCCTCCACTTGTTACCTGTATTAATGGCACCTGTATGAACTTGTTATCAGTGGAAAAAAGACACCTGTCCACAACCTCAAACAGTCACACTCCAAACTCCACTATGGCCAAGACCAAAGAGCTGTCAAAGGACACCAGAAACAAAATTGTAGACCTGCACCAGATTGGGAAGACATAATCTGCAATAGGTAAGCAGCTTGGTTTGAATAAATCAACTGTGGGAGCAATTATTAGGAAATGGAAGACATACAAGACCACTGATAATCTCCCTCGATCTGGGGCTCCACGCAAGATCTCACCCCGTGGGGTCAAAATGATCACAAGAACGGTGAGCAAAAATCCCAGAACCACACGGGGGGACATAGTGAATGACCTGCAGAGAGCTGGGACCAAAGTAACAAAGCCTACCATCAGTAACACTACGCCGCCAGGGACTCAAATTCTGCAGTGCCAGACATGTCCCCCTGCTTAAGCCAGTACATGTCCAGGCCTGTCTGAAGTTTGCTAGAGAGCATTTGGATGATCCAGAAGAAGATTGGGAGAATGTCATATGGTCAGATGAAACCAAAATATAACTTTTTGGTAAAAACTCAACTCGTCGTGTTTGGAGGACAAAGAATGCTGAGTTGCATCCAAAGTACACCATACCTACTGTGAAGCATGGGCGTGGAAACATCACGCTTTGGGGCTGTTTTTCTGCAAAGGGACCAGGATGACTGATCCGTGTAAAGGAAAGAATGAATGGGGCCATGTATCGTGAGCTTTTGAGTGAAAACCTCCTTCCATCAGCAAGGGCATTGAAGATGAAACGTGGCTGGGTCTTTCAGCATGACAATGATCCCAAACACACCGCCCGGGCAACGAAGGAGTGGCTTCGTAAGAAGCATTTCAAGGTCCTGGAGTAGCTTAGCCAGTCTCCAGATCTCAACCCCATAGAAAATCTTTGGAGGGAGTTGAAAGTCTGTGTTGCCCAGCAACAGCCCCAAAACATCACTGCTCTAGAGGAGATCTGCATGGAGGAATGGGCCAAAATACCAGCAACAGTGTGTGAAAACCTTGTGAAGACTTACAGAAAACGTTTAACCTCTGTCATTGCCAACAAAGGGTAAATAACAAAGTATTGAGATAAACTTTATTTTTTTTACCCTGTTTTCTCCCCAATTTCGTGGTATCCAATTGTTTAGTAGCTACTATCTTGTCTCATCGATACAACTCCCGTACGGGCTTGGGGGAGACGAAGGTTGAAAGTCATGCGTCCTCCGATACACAACCCAACCAAGCCGCACTGCTTCTTAACACAGCGCGCATCCAACCCGGAAGCCAGCCGCACCAATGTGTCGGAGGAAACACCGTGCACCTGGCAACCTTGGTTAGTGCGCACTGCGCCCGGCTCGCCACAGGAGTCGCTGGTGCGCGATGAGACAAGGATATCCCTACCGGCCAACCCCTCCCTAACCCGGACGACACTAGGCCAATTGTGCGTCGCCCCACGGACCTCCCGGTCACGGCCAGTTAAACCCAGAGTCTCTGGTGGCACAGCTGGCGCTGCAGTACAGCACCCTTAACCACTGCACCACCCGGGAGGCCATTGAGATAAACTTTTGTTATTGACCAAATACTTATTTTCCACCAAAATTTGCAAATAAATTCATTAAAAATCCTACAATGTGATTTTCTGGATTTTATTTTCTCATTTTGTCTGTCATAGTTGAAGTGTACCTATGATGAAAATTACAGGCCTCTCTCATCTTTTTAAATTGGAGAACTTGCACAATTGGTGGCTGACTAAATACTTTTTTGCCCCACTGTAAGTCTCTCACTGTTGCAGCCTGTTATAGACCCCCCTCAGCTCCCAGTTGTGCCCTGGACACTATATGTGAATTGATTGCCCCTCATCTATCTTCAGAGTTTGTTCTGTTAGGCGACCTAAACTGGAATATGCTTAACACCCCGGCAGTCCTACAATCCTAAAATCTAAGCTAGATGCCCCCAATCTCACACAAATCACCAAGGAACCCTCCAGGTACAACCCTACATCTGTAAACGTGGGCACCCTTATAGATATTATCCTGACCAACTTGCCCTCCAAATACACCTCTGCAATCACTGCCTCATTGCCTGCATCCGCTATGGGACCGCGGTCAAACGACCACCCCTCATCACTTTCAAACGCTCCCTGAAACACTTCTGTGTGCAGGCCTTTCGAATCGACCTGGCCCAGGTATCCTGGAAGGATATCGACCTCATCCCGTCAGTCGAGGATGCCTGGTCTTAATTTAAAAGTAATTTCCTCACCATCTTAAATAAGCATTCCCCTTTCAAAAAATGTAGACCTAAGAACAGATAGAGCCCGTCGTTCATCCCAGACCTGACTGCCCTTGACCAGCACAAAAACATCCTTGGCGGACTGCAATAGCATCGAATAGTCCCTGCGAAATGCAACTGTTCAGGGAAGTCAGGAACCAACACACGCAGTCAGTCAGGAAAGCAAAGGCTAGATTTTTCAAACAGAAATGTTCATCCTGTAGCTCTAACTCCAAAAGGTTTAGGGACACTGTTATTGGCGGAAATCCAAGATGGCGTAGCAGTCAGACGTATTTGTCCTTTGTCTTGTCGTGTCCCACGTATATATATATATTTTTATACTGTATATTTTTCTTTGCATATCTTTTTATATTTTTCTAAACCTCAACTTCAAAATACTCTCCTGCAACCCGCCTCACCCAATGTGGTGTGGAACTGCTTTTTCTCTAACGTATTTTTCTTTGCCTCTTACTGGAATCTCTCCAACATAAACTAGCCAGCTAACCAGCCAGCTAACGATCATCAGCTAACCTCTAGCTCGGAAAGCTCTCGCCAGTTTGTACAACACGATTCAACCAGAGCATACCTATTTTTCTCTCCATATCCCCGGATTCCTATCGCAAGCTCTGAACCTTATCACCTTCCGACCTTCGCAGCTAACGTCCCCTGAATGCTAGCTGTCTAGAGCACAACGGACTGTTGGCTTACGAGGCCCATCGAATACATACCGAAGCCACTAGCTAGCAGTCAGCTATCCTTTGCTAGCGGTCATCAGCTACCTTTATCCCGGACAACTCTCGCCAGTCTGTACAGCGTGACTCAAACCAGAGCTAGTCGGACTTATTCTTACCATAAGCTCTGAACCTATTTTTTTTTTTTATGAACATTTTTATTATGATTATTTTTATGTATTTTTTTCCACCTGGAATTATAGCAGCTAACGACCCCTGAATGCACAGCCGCTAATCTGCGGCCTGCTAGCAGAGAGAGAGGCCCTTCGGAAATATTTCTTCGGCCACTATACATATTTTGCCAATTGGCCTGGTTTACCACACGGAGCCCTGCTGATCCGTCCCCTGATGTAACTGCACGAGGGGGCCACAACAGACTTCCCTCCGTTGCGTCATCCCTCTAAAGACTTTCTGTTAGCCTGCTAGCCCCATGCCGCTAGCTGCCTGAAGCCACACACTGGACTTGTATGATCACATGGCTACGCATGCCTTTCCCTAACGTCACCATGCCGTGTCGATTGCTGTTCTGGTTTGTAACTATTGTTTTATTTCACTGTAGAGCCTCTAGCACTGCTCATCACGCCTCGGCTAACAGTTTATTTCCACCCCCCACACACGCGGTGAAATCACCTGGTTTAAATACTATTTCTAGAGACAATATCTCTTCCATTATCACTCTATGCACAGGTTTACCCCCACTGTATTCACATTCTACTATACCTTTGTCTGTACATTATGCCTTGAATATATTCTACCGTGCCCAGAAATCTGCTCCTTTTACTCTCTGTTCTGAACGTACTAGGCGTCCAGTTCTGTTAGCCTTTAGCCGTACCCTTATCCTACTCCTCCTCTGTTCCTCTGGTGATGTAGAGGTTAATCCAGGCCCTGCAGTGTCTACCTCCACTCCTATTCCCCAGGCTCTCTCATTTGTTGACTTCTGCAACCGTAAAAGCCTTGGTTTCATGCATGTTAACATTAGAAGCCTCCTCCCTAAGTTTGTTTTATTCACTGCCCTAGCACACTCCACCAATCCGGATGCCCTAGCCGTGTCTGAATCCTGGCTTAGGAAGACCACCAAAAACCTTGAAATTTCCATTCCTAGCTATAACATTTTCCGACAAGATAGAACTGCCAAAGGGGGCGGTGTTGCAATTTACTGCAAAGATAACCTGCAGAGTTCTGTCTTACTATCCAGGTCTGTACCCAAACAATTTGAGCTTCTACTAAATTAACTTTTCCAGAAACAAGTTTCTCTCTATAGCAACCGTTGCCGCTTGCTATAGACCACCCTCTGCTCCCAGCTGTGCCCTCAACACCATATGTGGTTTGATTGCCCCCCATCTATCTTCTGAGCTCGTGCTGCTAGGTGACCTAAACTGGGACATGCTTAACACCCCGGTCATCCTACAATCTAAGCTTGATGCCCTCAATCTCACACAATTTATCAATGAACCTACCAGATATAACCCCAAATCCGTAAACACTGGCACCCTCATAGATATCATCCTAACTAACTCACCCTCCAAATACACCTCTGCTGTTTTCAACTAAGATCTCAGCGATCAATGCCTCATTGCCTGCATCCGTAATGGGTCTGCGAGCAAACGACCACCCCTCATCACTGTCAAACGCTCCCTAAAACACTTCTGCGAGCAGGCCTTTCTAATCGACCTGGCCGGGGTATCCTGGAACGACATTGACCTCATCCCGACAATAGAGGATGCCAGGTTATTCTTTAAAAGTGCCTTCCTCACCATCTTAAATAGGCATGCCCCGTTCAAAAAATGTAGAACCAGGAATAGATATAGCCCTTGGTTCACTCCAGACCTGTCTGCCCATGACCAGCACAAAAACATCCTGTGGCGTTCTGCATTAGCATCGAATACCCCCGTGATATGCAACTTTTCAGGGAAGTTCGGAACCAATATACACATATACACAGTTAGGAAAGCTAAGGCTAGCTTTTTTAAACAGAAATTTGCATCCTGCAGTACAAACTCAAAAAAGTTCTGGGACACTGTAAAGTCCATGGAGATTAAGAGCACCTCATCCCAGCTACCCACTGCTCTGAGGCTAGGAAACACTGTTACAACCGACAAATCCACTATAATTGAGAATTTCAATAAGCATTTCTCTACGGCTGGCCATGCTTTCCACCTGGCTACCCCTACCCTGGTCAACTGCCCGGCACCCTCCACAGCTACCCGCTCAAGCCCCCACCATTTCTCCTTCACCCATATCCAGATAGCTGATGTTCTGAAAGAGCTGCAAAATCTGGACACCTACAAATCAGCCGGGCTAGACAATCTGGACCTCTCTTTCTAAAACTATCCGCCGCCATTGTTGCAACTATTACCAGTCTGTTCAACCTCTCTTTCGTATCATCCAAGATCCCTTAAGATTGGAAAGCTGCCACGGTCATCCCCCTCTTCAAAGGGGGTGACACTCTAGACCCAAACTGTTATAGACCTATATCCATCCTGCCCTGCCTTTCTAAAGTCCTTGAAAGCCAAGTTAATAAACAGATCACCGACCATTTTGAATCCCACCGTACCTTCTCCGCTGTGCAATCCGGTTTCCGAGCAGGTCACGGGTGCACCTCAGCCAAGCTCAAGGTACTAAATGATATCATAACCGCCATCAATAAAAGACAGTACTGTACAGTTGTCTTCATAGACCTGGCCAAGTCTTTTGACTCTGTCAATCACCGTATTCTTATCGGCAGACTCCATAGCCTTGGTTTCTCTAATGACTGCCTCGCCTGGTTCACCAACTACTTCTCAGACAGAGTTCAGTGTGTCAAATTGGAGGGCCTGTTGTCTGGACCTCTGGCAGTCTCTAAGGGGGTAACACAGAGTTCAATTCTTGGGCCGACTCTTTTTTCTGTATATATCAATGATGTCGCTCTTGCTACGGGTGATTCCCTGATCCACTTCTACGCAGACAACACCATTCTGTATACATCTGGCCCATCTTTGGACACTGTGTTAACTAACCTCCAAACGAGCTTCAATGCCATACAACACTCCTTCCGTGGCCTCCAACTGCTATTAATAGCTAGTAAAACCAAATGCATGCTCTTCAACTGTTCGCTGCCAGCCCAACTAGCATCACTACCCTGGACGGTTCTGACCTAGAATATGTGGACAACTACAAATACCTAGGTGTCTGGCTCGACAGTAAACTCTCCTTCCAGACTCACATTAAACATCGCCAATCCAAAATCAAATCTAGAATCGGCTTCCTATTTTGCAACAAAGTGTCACGCCCTGACCTTAGAGATCCTGTTTATGTCTCTTTTTAGGTTTGGTCAGGGTGTGAGTTGGGGTGGGTATTCTATATTCTATTATTTGTATTTCTATGTCTTCGCCGGGTAGGGTTCTCAATCAGGGACAGCTCTCTATCGTTGTCTCTGAGAACCATACTTAGGTAGCCCTTTTTTTCACCTGTCTTTGGGGGAAGTTTACTTTGTTTAGGGCACATAGTCTTTAGCTTCACGGTTTGTTTTGTAGTGTTTATTGTTTTGTCGGCGTATTCACTTAAATAAAGGAATATGTACGCTCACAACGCTGCACCTTGGTCCTTTTCTTACAACGGCCGTGACACAAAGCCTCCTTCACTCACGCCACCAAACTTACCCTAGTAAAACTGACTATCCTACCGATCCTTGACTTCGGCAATGTCATCTACAAAATAGCTTCCAATATTCTACTCAGCAAACTGGATGCAGTCTATCACAGTGCCCGTCCGTTTTGTTACCAAAGCCCCTTATACCACCCACCACTGCGACCTGTATGCTCTAGTCGGCTGGCACTCGCTACATATTCGTTGCCAGACCCACTGGCTCCAGGTCATCTATAAATCTATGCTATCTCAGCTCCCTGGTCACGATAACGACACCCACCTGTAGCACGCGCTCCAGCAGGTATATCTCACTGGTCATCCCCAAAGCCAACACCTCGCCTTTCCTTCCAGTTCTCTGCTGCCAATGACTGGAACAAATCGCAAAAATCGCTGAAGCTGGAGACTTATATTTCCCTCACTAACTTTAAACATCAGCTATCTAAGCAGCTAACCGATCGCTGCAGCTGTACATAGTCCATCTGTAAATAGCCCATCCAATCTACCTACCTCATCCCCATATTGTTTTTATTTACTTTTCTGCTCTTTTTCACACAAGTATTACTACTTGCACATCACCATCTGCTCATCTATCCCTCCAGTGTTAATCTGCTAAATTGTAATGACTTTGCTACTATGGCCTATTTATTGCCTTACCTCTTCAGGCCATTTGCACACACTTTCTTTTTTCTCTATTGTGTTATTGACTGTATGTTTGTTTATTCCATGTTTAACTCTGTGTTGTTGTTTGTGTCGCACTACTTTGCTTTATCTTGGCCAGATCGCAGTTGTAAATGGAAACTTGATCTCAACTGGCCTACCTGGTTAAATAAAGGTGAAATATATATATATTTTTTTAAATAAGTGCAAACCAGATAGGATGGCGTATCACTGCAGAATGCTGTGGTAGCCATGCTGGTTGTGTGCCTTGAATGTCTCTTCTTATTATTGGTGTCCTTTGGTAGTGGTTTCTTTGCAGCAATTCGACCATGAAGGCCTGATTCACACAGTCTCCTCTGAACAGTTGATGTTGAGATGTGTCTGTTACTTGAACTCTGTGAAGCATTTATTTGAGCTGCAATTTCTGAGGCTGGTAACTCGAATGAAATTATCCTCTCCAGCAGAGGTAACTCTGGGTCTTCCTTTCTTGTGGCCGTCGTTATGAGAGCCAGTTTCATCATAGCGCTTAATGGTTTTTGCGACTGCACTTGAAGAAACTTTCAAAGTTCTTGAAATTTCCCAAATTGACTGACCTTCATGTCTTAAAGTAACAATGGACTATCGTTTCCCTTTGCTTATTTGAGCTGTTCTTACCATAATATGGACTTGGTCTTTTACCAAATAGGGCTGTCTTCTGTATACCACCCCTGCCTTGTCACAACACAACTGATTGGCTCAAACAAATTAAGAAGGAAAGAAATTCCACAAATGAACTTTTAACAAGGCACACCTGTTAATTGAAATGCATACCTGATGAAGCTGGTTGAGAGAATGCAAATAGTGTGCAAAGCTGTCATCAAGGGAAAGGGTGGCTAATCTCAAATATTAACTATATTTTGATTTGTTTAACAATTTTTTGGTTACTAACTGATTTCATGTGTTATTTGATAGTTTTGTGTTTGATGTGTTTGTGTTTGATGTCTTCACTATTATTCTACAATGTAGAAAAGAGTTTGAACGGGCAGCCATCAACATCATAGAGCCTTGCACATCTAATGTCCTATTCTTTGTCAGAATAAACTACAAATCAACTGGGACCATTGGCTGACTTTCTTTAATAAACAACACGAGAGAGTAACGATCACATCCGTTACATATGTGTGCCGTGCATGGGTGATATCAAGCGTGCATGTTTGCGTGTGTGTATGTGTTTTTGTGATGCAGAGTTGAAGTAGGGCACTAATTGATAAACGGTCATAACCTCTAATCAAACACTCTATAACAGCATTCTAATGTCAGTCATTCTGCTTGTCACGTGATCTACTTTCCCCTTCAGTTTACACACTGCATAGATTTTAGGACACATACACACTATCCAGTAACCATTTTCTGGAGCACAAACTGACACATATTCATAATGTGGTAGATACACTACTTCCATTAAGCCTGGGGTTATGGTGTAAAGATAAAGATTTACTGTACATCTTCCATTTTTCAGTCATCGTCCATAGCAGGGGCTTTTATCCATTAGATGAAACCTACAGTACAATCAACCCAATAATCACTTCATCCTCAGAACATTATAGTTGCACCAATCCTGTACCATTTAGAAATGGAGCCCGGAAAAACATCAGGGAAACACTGTCTCCTTTCAATCCCTTCAAACAGTGTCTCTCTCCTAGTCAACCTCATCAGTCCACATAGTTCCAACCTACAGTCAGCTAGTCACTCCCAGCCCTCCACACAGTTCCCACCTACAGTCAGCTCGTTACCCCCAGCCCTCCACACAGTTCCCACCTACTGTCAGCTAGTCACCCCCAGCCCTCCACACAGTTCCCACCTACAGTCAGCTAGTCACCCCCAACCCTCCACACAGTTCCCACCTACAGTCAGCTAGTCACCCCCAGCCCTCCACACAGTTCCCACCTACAGTCAGCTCGTTACCCCCAGCCCTCCACACAGTTCCCACCTACTGTCAGCTAGTCACCCCCAGCCCTCCACACAGTTCCCACCTACAGTCAGCTAGTCACCCCCAGCCCTCCACACAGTTCCCACCTACAGTCAGCTAGTCACCCCCAGCCCTCCACACAGTTCCCACCTACAGTCAGCTAGTCACCCCCAGCTCTCCACACAGTTCCCACCTACAGTCAGCTAGTCACCCCCAACCCTCCACATAGTTCCCACCTACAGCCAGCTAGTCACCCCCAGCCCTCCACACAGTTCCCACCTACAGTCAGCTAGTCACCCCAGCCCTCCACACAGTTCCCACCTACACTGTAGGTGTAGTTCCCACCTACAGTCAGCTAGTCACCCCCAACCCTCCACACAGTTCCCACCTACAGCCAGCTAGTCACCCCCAACCCTCCACACAGTTCCCACCTACAGTCAGCTAGTCACCCCCAGCCCTCCACACAGTTCCCACCTACAGCCAGCTAGTCACCCCCAACCCTCCACACAGTTCCCACCTACAGTCAGCTAGTCACCCCCAATCCTCCACACAGTTCCCACCTACAGCCAGCTAGTCACCCCCAGCCCTCCACACAGTTCCCACCTATAGTCAGCTCGTTACCCCCAACCCTCCACACAGTTCCCACCTACAGTCAGCTAGTCACCCCCAACCCTCCACACAGTTCCCACCTACAGTCAGCTAGTCACCCCCAGCCCTCCACACAGTTCCCACCTACAGCCAGCTAGTCACCCCCAACCCTCCACACAGTTCCCACCTACAGTCAGCTAGTCACCCCCAACCCTCCACACAGTTCCCACCTACAGCCAGCTAGTCACCCCCAGCCCTCCACACAGTTCCCACCTATAGTCAGCTCGTTACCCCCAACCCTCCACACAGTTCCCACCTACAGTCAGCTAGTCACCCCCAACCCTCCACACAGTTCCCACCTACAGTCAGCTAGTCACCCCCAACCCTCCACACAGTTCTCACCTACAGTCAGCTAGTCACCCCCAGCCCTCCACACAGTTCCCACCTACAGTCAGCTAGTCACCCCCAGCAGTCCACACAGTTCCAACCTACAGTCAGCTAGTCACCCCCAGCAGTCCACACAGTTCCAACCTACAGTCAGCTAGCTAGTCACCCCCAGCCCTCCACACAGTTCCCACCTACAGTCAGCTAGTCACCCCCAACCCTCCACACAGTTCCCACCTACAGTCAGCTAGTCACCCCCAACCCTCCACACAGTTCCCACCTACTGTCAGCTAGTCACCCCCAACCCTCCACACAGTTCCCACCTACAGTCAGCTAGTCACCCCAGCCCTCCACACAGTTCCCACCTACACTGTAGGTGTAGTTCCCACCTACAGTCAGCTAGTCACCCCCAACCCTCCACACAGTTCCCACCTACAGCCAGCTAGTCACCCCCAACCCTCCACACAGTTCCCACCTACAGTCAGCTAGTCACCCCCAGCCCTCCACACAGTTCCCACCTACAGCCAGCTAGTCACCCCCAACCCTCCACACAGTTCCCACCTACAGTCAGCTAGTCACCCCCAACCCTCCACACAGTTCCCACCTACAGCCAGCTAGTCACCCCCAGCCCTCCACACAGTTCCCACCTATAGTCAGCTCGTTACCCCCAACCCTCCACACAGTTCCCACCTACAGTCAGCTAGTCACCCCCAACCCTCCACACAGTTCCCACCTACAGTCAGCTAGTCACCCCCAGCCCTCCACACAGTTCCCACCTACAGCCAGCTAGTCACCCCCAACCCTCCACACAGTTCCCACCTACAGTCAGCTAGTCACCCCCAACCCTCCACACAGTTCCCACCTACAGCCAGCTAGTCACCCCCAGCCCTCCACACAGTTCCCACCTATAGTCAGCTCGTTACCCCCAACCCTCCACACAGTTCCCACCTACAGTCAGCTAGTCACCCCCAACCCTCCACACAGTTCCCACCTACAGTCAGCTAGTCACCCCCAACCCTCCACACAGTTCTCACCTACAGTCAGCTAGTCACCCCCAGCCCTCCACACAGTTCCCACCTACAGTCAGCTAGTCACCCCCAGCAGTCCACACAGTTCCAACCTACAGTCAGCTAGTCACCCCCAGCAGTCCACACAGTTCCAACCTACAGTCAGCTAGCTAGTCACCCCCAGCCCTCCACACAGTTCCCACCTACAGTCAGCTAGTCACCCCCAACCCTCCACACAGTTCCCACCTACAGTCAGCTAGTCACCCCCAACCCTCCACACAGTTCCCACCTACTGTCAGCTAGTCACCCCCAACCCTCCACACAGTTCCCACCTACAGTCAGCTAGTCACCCCCAACCCTCCACACAGTTCCCACCTACAGTCAGCTATTCACCCCCAGCCCTCCCTCCACAGGCAGCCAAATAGTGCCGACCCAGGTCCTTACCATACAGGGGAGCGAGGCTCGGCGGTCAGTCTGCGGCCGTGCTGGTCTCCTGAAGCTGCGTTTTCTCTCTGAAGTTCTATTTCCTCCCTCTCTAGCTCCATGGCCCCAGTAGCTGCTCATCCAGTTGGTGAAGTTCCCATCATCATCCTCGTCTTCGTTGGAGAAGGCCGGGAGCAGCCTCAGAGCCATGGTGGCAGGCAGCGGGCAGGTGGTGAGCAAAATAAGAAAAGAGAGAGAGGTTATCCTTCTTTTAGTTGCTCCTGGTCTGGCCGGATGGTTCTGGGCTCTGGGCTCTGTGCTGTGTCAGGCTCCTGGTCTGGTCGGACGGTGCTGGGCTCTGGGCCGTGACAGGTTCCTGGTCTGGCCGGATGGTTCTGAGTTCTGGGCTCTGGGCTCTGGGCTCTGGGCCGTGTCAGGCTCCTGGTCTGGTTGGACGGTGCTGGGCTCTGGGCTCTGGGCTGTGTCAGGCTCCTGGTCTGGTTGGACGGTGCTGGGCTCTGGGCTCTGGGCTGTGTCAGGCTCCTGGTCTGGTCGGACGGTGCTGGGCTCTGGACTGTGTCAAGCTCCTGGTCTGGTCGGATGGTGCTGGGCTCTGGGCCGTGTCAGGCTCCTGGTCTGGTTGGACGGTTCTGGGCTCTGGGCTGTCTAAGGCTCCTGGTCTGGTCAGACGGTGCTGGGCTCTGGGCTGTGTCAGGCTCCTGGTCTGGTCGGACGGTGGTGTGCTCTGGGCCGTGTCAGGCTCCTGGTCTGGTTGGATGGTGCTGGGCTCTGGGCTCTGGGCTCTGGGCTCTGGGCTGGGCTGTGTCAGGCTCCTGGTCTGGTCAGACGGTGCTGGGCTCTGGGCTCTGGGCTGTGTCAGGCTCCTGGTCTGGTCGGACGTTGGTGTGCTCTGGGCCGTGTCAGGCTCCTGGTCTGGTTGGACAGTGCTGGGCTCTGGGCTCTGGGCTGTGTCAGGCTCCTGGTCTGGTCGGACGGTGCTGGGCTCTTGGCCGTGTCAAGCTCTTGGTCTGGTCGGATGGTGCTGGGCTCTGGGCTCTGGGCTGTGTCAGGCTCCTGGTCTGGTTGGACGGTGCAGGGCTCTGGGCTCTGGGCTGTGTCAGGCTCCTGGTCTGGTCGGACGGTGCTGGGCTCTGGGCTGTGTCAGGCTCCTGGTCTGGTCGGACGGTGGTGTGCTCTGGGCCGTGTCAGGCTCCTGGTCTGGTTGGACGGTGTTGGCCTCTGGGCTGTGTCAGGCTCCTGGTTGAGGCTGCTCTCTGCTGTGTGCTTTGTGCTCCCAAGCTGAAAGTCTACTGATCTGGGCTGTCTCTTAGTTCAGACTGTACTGCGCCATGCGATGTGGTCCCAAACTGAAAGTCTACTGATCTGGGCTGTCTCTCAGTTCAGACTGTACTGCGCCGTGCGATGTGCTCCCAAACTGCCCGTCTATCGACTACCACACTGATGAGACCTCAGACCTCCCAACACATTGTCCCAGAAACCAGAGGTAAAGTTACTCAACTTCCATCCCAACAGTCCTCTAACCCTCGTCAGTGTAGTTCGGTATTCTCAGCTAAGACAAAAATTAACCACACAGCTTTCACCCCGTGTCTTTAAACCAGTGAATCCTCTGTAAGCTTTTTAGCATCGCTGTGAGAGAGTGAGAGGGAGGAGGGAGAGTTTGAATCTTTCCATTACAGACCCAGGCCCTGAGGGGTGGACTGCCCAGAAACTCCAATTTTCCCATACTTTCCACTGGCTGGGCTCATCAAACCAAACCTGTCAATAGTTATGGAGCACAGGCTACTCTGTCTCCCCGGTGCTGTTGTTGTGCTGGTGGCCTGGGGCGGGTAGAATACAGGTCAGGGTGGGAGCGGCAGTCGAAGGGCAGTAGGGGGACTTTTGCTAGGGTAATGACTCAATATTTCTTAATTACAAAACTTAAGGTTGCTTGCATTTATTTTTATTTAATTGAACCTTTATTTAACTTGGAAATTCAGTTAAGAACAAATTGATATTTACAAGGACGGCCAACCCCGGACTACGCTGGGCCAATTGTGCGCCATGGGACTCCCAATCATGGCCAGATGTGATACAGCCTGGATTTGAACCAGGGAATGTAGTGATGCCTCTTCCACTGAAATGCAGTGCCTTAGAATGCTGCGCCACTCGGGAGCCCTAACCCCAGTTCTCTGGTAATATGAGTGAGATATATCACATGTGCGAACAGCTAGGACCGCCTACTCTCATAAGAACCAATCAAAAGCATCTGTTGGAGACAGATAAGTAGAGTAGCAAATGAGGTGAGGACCTCACTTCCATAAATGGATCCACTCTCCTCCCTTCTGGTTATTCTCACACTCTCGTGAGTAGGGGAATGCGGTGATACATCTCACTCATAATATCAGAGAACCGGGGTTACGCAAGTAACCTGAAGTTCTCTTTCCAATACTTACTTCAATGTATCACGTGTGGGGATATGGCTGACTCCTGTATCGCAGGAAACATGATCTCTGAAGCCAGGGCAGGCCAGGCCAGGACAGGGCATCCTGGCAGACCAGGGCAGGGCAGAACAGGGTCAACATCAGCCTCAGAGGTATGCACCATCAAGGCGTAGAGACACCAGGCCCAGTTTAATGAGACATGTCCCAAAAACAGTACCCAAGAGGTAAAGTCTGTAGGAGAGGGCCCGTCCAGACCCAGTTTAATGAGACATGTCCCAATGAGCGAAGAACGTGACGCCCTTGCCCCAGCTCTCCTACAGTCCAAGTAGATGCAAACCACAGATACTGGATGCCCTTCTAGAGAAGGCAAAAATATAGACATGGTGATTTACAGCTAATTACGGTTAGTCCTAGACCCATTGTATTATGGGATTGTGCTGACTTTTCGGGTGAATTCCTCTACACTGAAGCAGCAATCATGCGGGTTAAATCATATTTTACATTCGTCAGCCATACAATGAGAAGACGATTTCTCACTAATTTAAGGCTCCCAGGGTAAAATAGCCTACAGAATCACACAGCCTATTGTAACAAATTGGCAACTTGGGTACATCAAGCATTCCACATGCCCAGGCAGTCTCGTGGTGGAAGCGAACATCTGCAATTGCGGTCAGTAGGATACATGAAATTTGTTGAATTTTGAGAGAAAATGTTGCATCGGGAGCCCGTGAATCAGTTCGGAGTCAAGTGACTCTGTGAGCCTTCAATCTAAAACTGTTATAATTAATAGCCTATTCCATGTTCTGTTTTCCCCCCCAAAAATTGTAAGTAATCTAATAGTTAGCTGTGCCCTCCCTAGATGTATTTTCCTTATGTCCGTTATGGCTTGATGGTTCAAATGTGTAATCAATCTTTCTGTCCGTTGGCGAGCTAGCTGCATTATAGCGGTCATTTGTGGTGAATTTAGGTGAACTATTCTCAACCACAAACGTTAGCTTACTATTCTGAATTTAATTGTTTATATAACTTCTATTTTGGGGATTTTGATTTGGATTCACTTGAGTGGGTTGAGTCACTGACGTGATCTTCCTGTCTGGGTTGGCACCCCTCCCCCTTGGGTTGTGCCGTGGCGGAGATCTTTGTGGGCTATATTCGGCCTTGTCTCAGGATGGTAAGTTGGTGGTTTAAGATATCCCTCTCGTGGTGTGGGGGCTGTGCTTTGGCAAAGTGGGTGGGGTTATATCCTGCCTGTTTGGCCCTGTCCGGGGTTATCTTCAGATGGGGCCACAGTGTCTCCTGATCCCTCCTGTCTCAGCCTCCAGTATTTATGCTGCAGTAGTTTATGTGTCGGGGGCTAGGGTCAGTCTGTTATATCTGGAGTACTTCTCCTGTCTTATCCGGTGTCCTGTGTGAATTTAAGTATGCTCTCTCTAATTCTCTCTTTCTCTCTTTCTTTCTCTCTCTCGGAGGACCTGAGCCCTAGGACCATGCCCCAGGACTACCTGACATGATGACTCCTTGCTGTCCCCAGTCCACCTGGCCGTGCTGCTGCTCCAGTTTCAACTGTTCTGCCTTATTATTATTCGACCATACTGGTCATTTATGAACATTTGAAAATCTTGGCCATGTTCTGTTATAATCTCCACCCGGCACAGCCAGAAGAGGACTGGCCACCCCACATAGCCTGGTTCCTCTCTAGGTTTCTTCCTAGGTTTTGGCCTTTCTAGGGAGTTTTTCCTAGCCACCGTGCTTCTACACCTGTATTGCTTGCTGTTTGGGGTTTTAGGCTGGGTTTCTGTACAGCACTTTGAGATATCAGCTGATGTACGAAGGGCTATATAAATAAATTTGATTTGATTTGATTTTGCAGGAAGCAAATTTCTGCTTGAAAAAGCTAGCCTTGGCTTTTCTAACTGCCTGTGTATAATGGTTATGTTAAACATAAACATACTGGTAATACAACGTTCATTTGAAAATAGTGTAAAAACAGTATCATGTAATGGCAAAGCACTAGAATACTCTCATAACATCTATAAACAGTCATAGTCAATAAATGCTATCTATAATACACAATCCCAATCCCAACATCTTTGATAACACTCAAAAGTAGTTTTACTGTTATCAACGTTTAAAGCATTGCATTATTTAATACATACACTAGATGGGGTGCTTGTACTCCATGTAATGTTGTAGTCGTCCGTGTAGTCCGGAAGTAAAGAGTTCCCCGCCCTGGTTGCAATTACACAGCGCCCGCCAGTATCCCAAAATTCCGCTGTTTCCGCTTTTACCTCGCGGATTCCAGAGTGGGTACTGGAGGCAGTGGTGTGTTGGTCGTCACTAGTTACCACAGCCATAAAGTCATTATTATGGCCAAAACGAGCCTATTTCTACAAGTTATATCCTTAAATCTGTTTTTAAACCTAACCACACTGCTGACATGATTAACCTTTAAATTAAGACCAAAAAGGGAATTTTTAATTTTAATAAACGATATATAGCCAATTTTGACTTTGTGGTTGGGGTAACTAGTGACAACTGGTGCGTGTTCTGCTCGCTTCTGTCCATTATATGGTGGATGATGGCCGCTTCAAAGCCTGTCGAGTCGCAGTCCGGGAGCGGTTTCCCCCGCTGGCAGCTGGCCCTCCTGGTCGGAACCCCCATAGTGCTGGGTGTAGGAGCCGTTTACCTGTGGAAACGAAACAAGACGAAGGACACACCGGGGAAAAGCAATGGGGAACGGACAACTCCAGAAGGTAGCGCCAACCCCGTCCAGGGCCAAGGAGCCCGTTGCGAGCAGGAGGACATGGTATGACTCTCAACCACTCCTAGATATCACTCTGGCGTACAGCTTTCTGGCGTACAGGGGTACGATAACAATATCATTTTTTTTATCTGGAGTATGATTTTATCAATACCGAAATACATTCAAGGGCACAGGTCGCACTTGCATTTAGTGGTTGGCTGGTAAAGGTTTACAATTTAGGTTACTCATTTAGAAAATGTCGCCACAGACAGGCATGTATGTATTACCGTTCCTATCCACAGCAGTATTCAGCGTGACCAAAAACACGTATGTACTTAATAACTAGCTAGTTCTTAAAACGGGGGCAGGCTAGACTATTTAGGTTAGGTGAGTTGCCAAACTGGCTTTGTTACTGTTGGCCAGTTATCTTGCCAGAAGTTACCGACCCCAACCGTTAATGGTTAGCCACATTTTTTATTTCACCTTTATTTAACCAGGTAGGCTAGTTGAGAACAAGTTCCCATTTACAACTGCGACCTGGCCAAGATAAAGCATAGCAGTGTGAACAGACAACACAGAGTTACACATGGAGTAAACAAACATACAGTCAATAATACAATATAAAAAGTCTATAAACAGTGTGTGCAAATGAGGTAAGATAAGGGAGGTAAGGCACTAAATAGGCCATGATGGTGAAGTAATTACAATATACCAATTAAACACTGGAGTGATAGATGTGCAGAAGATGAATGTGCTGGCACAGATACTGGGTTGCAAAGGAGCAAGATGAATAAATAAATACAATATGAGGATGAAGTAGTTGGATGGGCTGTTTACAGATGTGCTATGTACAGGTGCAGTGATCTGTGAGCTGCTCTGACAGCTGATGCTTAAAGTTGGTGAGGGAGATATGAGTCTCCAGCTTCAGGGATTTTTGCAGTTTGTTCCAGTCATTTGAGACAGAGAACTGGAAGGAGAGGCGGCCGAAGGAGGAATTGGCTTTGGGGGTGACCAGTGAGATATACCTGCTGGAGAGCGTGCTACGGGTGGGTGCTGCTATGGTGACCAATGAGCTGAGATAAGGCGGTGCTTTACCTAGCAAAGACTTGTAGATGACCTGGAGCCAGTGGGTTTGGCGACGAGTATGAATCGAGGGCCAGCCAACGAGAGTGTACAATGGTGGGTAGTATATGGGGCTTTGGTGACAAAACGGATGGCACTGTGATAGACTGCATCCAGTTTGTTGAGTAGAGTGTTGGAGGCTATTTTTGTAAATGACATCGCCGAAGTCGAGGATCGGCAGGATGGTCAGTTTTACGAGGATATGTTTGGCAGCATTGAGTGAAGGATGCTTTGTTGCAAAATAGGAAGAGTTGAGTACAGTTACGTGCACACAATAATGCGATTATTGTGGATAGTCAGGTTAATATAATAGACAATCGCTAATCAATATAAACGTTCTACCACAATGACCATGTTATTTTTGCGAGTTTGGACAGATCAAGTTTGTATGTGAAAACTATATATAAGATGCATACTGGATAAGATCTTCTGCTAAATTACTAACATGTCAACTGTGAACCAACTGTATTAATTTAGGGGAATGTCAAATACACATGAAACATTCATGGTCATTTAGCTAGCTTGCCATTTAATAGCTAATTTGTCCTGGGAGATGAACATTGGTTTGTTATTTTACCTGAAATGCATATGGTCCTTTTTTTGTTGTTGTTGGATCTTTGTTGAACTTTGACCGGGAGGCTCGGCATCTAGCAATCCTGTTCTGAACCAATGCATTCTAACAGTATAACATATACAGGGCATTCTAACAGTAAACAAATACAGGGCATTCTAACAGTATAACAAATACAGTGCATTCTAACAGTATAACAAATACAGGGCATTCTAACAGTATAACAAATACAGGGCATTCTAACAGTATAACATATACAGGGCATTCTAACAGTATAACAAATACAGTGCATTCTAACAGTATAACAAATACAGGGCATTCTAACAGTATAACAAATACAGTGCATTCTAACAGTATAACAAATACAGTGCATTCTAACAGTATAACAAATACAGTGCATTCTAACAGTATAACAAATACAGTGCATTCTAACAGTATAACAAATACAGGGCATTCTAACAGTATAACAAATACAGGGCATTCTAACAGTATAACAAATACAGGGCATTCTAACAGTATAACAAATACAGGGCATTCTAACAGTATAAAAAAATACAGGGCATTCTAACAGTATAACATATACAGGGCATTCTAACAGTAAACAAATACAGGGCATTCTAACAGTATAACAAATACAGTGCATTCTAACAGTATAACAAATACAGGGCATTCTAACAGTATAACAAATACAGGGCATTCTAACAGTATAACAAATACAGGGCATTCTAACAGTATAACAAATACAGGGCATTCTAACAGTATAACAAATACAGGGCATTCTAACAGTATAACAAATACAGGGCATTCTAACAGTATAACAAATACAGGGCATTCTAACAGTATAACAAATACAGGGCATTCTAACAGTATAACAAATACAGGGCATTCTAACAGTATAACAAATACAGGGCATTCTAACAGTATAACAAATACAGGGCATTCTAACAGTATAACAAATACAGGGCATTCTAACAGTATAACAAATACAGGGCATTCTAACAGTATAACATATACAGGGCATTCTAACAGTATAACATATACAGGGCATTCTAACAGTATAACAAATACAGGGCATTCTAACAGTATAACAAATACAGGGCATTCTAACAGTATAACAAATACAGGGCATTCTAACAGTATAACAAATACAGGGCATTCTAACAGTATAACATATACAGGGCATTCTAACAGTATAACATATACAGGGCATTCTAACAGTATAACAAATACAGGGCATTCTAACAGTATAACAAATACAGTGCATTCTAACAGTATAACAAATACAGGGCATTCTAACAGTATAACAAATACAGTGCATTCTAACAGTATAACAAATACAGGGCATTCTAACAGTATAACAAATACAGGGCATTCTAACAGTATAACATATACAGGGCATTCTAACAGTATAACAAATACAGGGCATTCTAACAGTATAACAAATACAGGGCATTCTAACAGTATAACAAATACAGGGCATTCTAACAGTATAACAAATACAGGGCATTCTAACAGTATAACAAATACAGGGCATTCTAACAGTATAACAAATACAGGGCATTCTAACAGTATAACAAATACAGGGCATTCTAACAGTATAACATATACAGGGCATTCTAACAGTAAACAAATACAGGGCATTCTAACAGTATAACAAATACAGGGCATTCTAACAGTATAACAAATACAGGGCATTCTAACAGTATAACAAATACAGGGCATTCTAACAGTATAACAAATACAGGGCATTCTAACAGTATAACAAATACAGGGCATTCTAACAGTATTCAGACCCCTTGACTTTTTACTATTTTTTAAAATTTCTTTTACGTTACAGCCTTTTTCTAAAATGGATTAAATCATTTTTCCCCTCATCAATCTATACACGATACCCCATAATGACATCACAATACCCCATAATGACAAAGCAAAAACAGTAAAACATTTTTTTTTTAAAGTTTGGTAATTAATCAAAAATAAATCAAACTGAAATATTACATTTACATAATTATTCAGACCCTTTACTCAGTTCTTTGTGGAAAAGCACTTTTGGCTGTGATTACAGCCTCAAGTCTTCTTGGGTATGACTGTACAAGCTTGGCACACCTGTATCTGGGGAGTTTCTTCCATTCTTCTCTGCAGATCCTCTCAAGCTCTGTCAGGTTGGATGGGGAGCGTTGCTGCACAGCTATTTTAGGTCTCTCCAGAGATGTTAGACCGGGTTCAAGTCCGGGGTCTGGCTGGGCCACTCAAGGATATTCAGAGACTTGTCCCGAGATTGCTCCTGCGTTGTCTTGGCTGTGTGCTTAGAGTCATTGTCCTGTTGGAAGGTGAACCTTCGCCCCAGTCTGAGGTCCTGAGCGCTCTGGAGCAGGTTTTCATTATTGTATTTCAGTTTTTGCTTTGTTCTTATGGGGTATTGTGTGTGGAGTTGTTTTTATTTAATCGATTTTAGAATAAGGCTGTAATGTAACAATGTGGAACAAGTCTAGAGGTCTGAATACTTTCCGAAGGCACTATATCACATATGTCAGAGTCAAGGCCCGCGGGCCACATCCGGCCCGCAAGAAGGTTTTTTACGGCCCCTGGGATGATCTTGATTTATTATTAGAACCGGCCCGCAGCAAGCCGGCAGCCCGCAGATCTTTTACACGCACCAATACTACATTTCCCACAATGCAAAGGTGACGCACCGAGCAGTAGGCTGCTTCATTTCAATATTTATTGGCACAGCAGTCGTCAGCATCACAGTAAAATTAACTTTCAGATACCCATCAAAAATGGCAAAACGGAAGGTGGATACTGAGAACCGGGGGTTTCAAACAAGGTGGGAGTCGGAGTATATGTTCACGAAGGTAGCTGGAAAACCTGTGTGTCTTCTGTGTGGAGAAAGTGTGGCGGTACTGAAAGAGTATAATCTGAGACGACATTATGAAACGAAACACGCGGACAAAAACAAGAATATGGACATGGAACAAAGGCTACAAAAGGCAGAGGAATTAAAACGAGGCCTCAAATCTCGACAGGCTCTGTTCAAAAAAGCCAAATCACAAGGCCAGGCTGCTGTCAAGGCCAGTTTTATTTTGGCAGAAGAGATCGCTAAATCAGCCCGGCCATTTACGGAGGGGGATTTCATCAAAAACTGCATGATTAAAGTTTGTGACGAAGTTTGCCCAGAAAAAAGGCAACTCTTTTTAAATGTGAGTCTGAGCAGAAACACCATTGCCGAGAGAGTAGACCAGTTGTCCATCAATCTAAAAGAGCAGCTTGTGAAAAAGGGAAAAGATTTTATTGCATATTCCTTGGCTGTGGATGAGAGCACCGACATTTCTGACATTGCCCAGTTGTCAATTTTCATCCGCGGAGTGGACTCCAACCTAAGCGTGACAGAGGAGTTTTTGGCTTTACGTCCTATGCATGGCACAACTACGGGGCATGATTTGTATGAAGAGGTGTCAAGATGTGTAAATGAGATGGAGCTGCCTTGGGAAAAACTCGTGGGTTTGACAACCGACGGAGCACCTGCGATGTGTGGACACAGGAGCGGACTGGTGGCGAAGATACGGGAAAAGATGCAAGAGGAAAACGCGACAGGTGAGCTGACAGCTTATCATTGTATCATACACCAGGAAGCGTTGTGCGGTAAAGCCTTGAAAATGGAGCATGTAATGAGCATCATCACGCGCACAGTTAACTTTATCAGAGCCAAAGGTTTGAATCACCGCCAGTTCAAGGCATTTCTGACGGAGTTAGAAACGGAGCATGGTGATTTGCCTTATCACACAGAGGTGCGATGGCTAAGCCAGGGAAAGGTGCTTCAAAGATGTTTCGAGCTTCGTGAGGAGATTTGTCTGTTCTTGGACAGCAAAGGGAAAGACACAACACAACTCCGAGACAAAATGTTTCTGTGTGAAATGGCTTTTCTGTGTGACATTACGAGTCATCTGAATGCAATAAACTTGCAGCTGCAGGGTCGGGATCGTGTCATCTCTGATATGTACAGTACAGTGAAGGCATTTAAAACCAAACTGACTCTGTGGGAGACGCAGATGCGGAAAGAAAATTTGAGCCACTTTCCCAGCTGCCAGACCATGAAAGAGAAGCTCTCTACCAGTGCGTTCCCGAGCACACAGTTGGCTGATAAAATAGGTATGCTTGCCGCTGACTTTCGACGCCGATTTGCTGACTTTGAAGCACAAAAAAGCAGGTTGGAACTGCTCGGTAACCCATTTGCTGTTGACGTGGAAAGCTCACCACCAAACCTCCAAATGGAGTTGATTGACCTCCAATGCAATGATGCACTGAGGGCAAAATATGCGGCAGTGGGTGCTGCGGAGTTCGCCCGTTTCCTCCCCGGCACAATGCCCCAGCTGCGCATCCAGGCTGCTCAAACGTTGTCTATGTTTGGCAGCACATACCTGTGTGAACAACTGTTTTCTTTGATGAACCTGAACAAAACATCACACAGAAGTCGACTTACTGCTGAACACCTCCACTCAATTCTGAGGATTTCTTCAGCTCAGAGCCTTACCCCGAACATTGATGAACTTGTGGAAAAGATGGGACACCACCAAGTATCACCCTCAACCTCAAACAAGTGAACATTACTGTGCAATCACATATTTAGAGTTTTTACTCAGTTCAAGTTTAAAAGTTAAAATTTAATATTTGTTTTCACTGCATGTTACTTCTCCTTAAACAAAGTGTTGTTTTTGATTAATAGATTTTTGCACTTTATTTTTTTGTATTTCAATCCAATTATATTTTAAAAATATTTCAGTTGAGTGGATGATAGAAAATTGCTATTATTGTTTTTTCTTTGAAGTAAATTTAGCCCACTTTTGCTAAAATAGAAAATATAGTCTACTGATGGTGCCTTGAATACCGGTTTCTTTCATTTAATGTTCATGTTATGGGGATATTTATATAAAGGAAATTTGTCTTTTGTGTCTGTTGAAAATTAAAGATTACTGACAGAGCCATAAGAAAATATTGCTTTATTTATCTGATCATATTGTAATATATTTGTTAGGTTTTCAGTAGGTTCAATTAGGTTCACTAGACTATATGCGTCATTTAAAAATTTTTCAATGAACATTCGAACAGTCCGGCCCTCGTCTTGTAGCTGATTTTTTTATTTGGCCCTCCGTCCATTTGACTTTGACACCCCTGCTGTAGAGTCCTCTGGACCTGGCCTAGGGTGCTACTAACTCTCCCTCCCTTCCATCCTGTAGAGTCCTCTGGACCGGGCCTAGGGTGCTACTAACTCTCCCTCCCTTCCATCCTGTAGAGTCCTCTGGACCTGGCCTAGGGTGCTACTAACTCTCCCTCCCTTCCATCCTGTAGAGTCCTCTGGACCTGGCCTAGGGTGCTACTAACTCTCCCTCCCTTCCATCCTGTAGAGTCCTCTGGACCGGGCCTAGGGTGCTACTAACTCTCCCTCCCTTCCATCCTGTAGAGTCCTCTGGACCTGGCCTAGGGTGCTACTAACTCTCCCTCCCTTCCATTCTGTAGAGTCCTCTGGACCTGGCCTAGGGTGCTACTAACTCTCCCTCCCTTCCATTCTGTAGAGTCCTCTGGACCTGGCCTAGGGTGCTACTAACTCTCCCTCCCTTCCATCCTGTAGAGTCCTCTGGACCGGGCCTAGGGTGCTACTAACTCTCCCTCCCTTCCATCCTGTAGAGTCCTCTGGACCTGGCCTAGGGTGCTACTAACTCTCCCTCCCTTCCATTCTGTAGAGTCCTCTGGACCTGGCCTAGGGTGCTACTAACTCTCCCTCCCTTCCATCCTGTAGAGTCCTCTGGACCGGGCCTAGGGTGCTACTAACTCTCCTTCCCTTCCATCCTGTAGAGTCCTCTGGACCTGGCCTAGGGTGCTACTAACTCTCCCTCCCTTCCATCCTGTAGAGTCCTCTGGACCTGGCCTAGGGTGCTACTAACTCTCCCTCCCTTCCATCCTGTAGAGTCCTCTGGACCGGGCCTAGGGTGCTACTAACTCTCCCTCCCTTCCATCCTGTAGAGTCCTCTGGACCTGGCCTAGGGTGCTACTAACTCTCCCTCCCTTCCATCCTGTAGAGTCCTCTGGACCTGGCCTAGGGTGCTACTAACTCTCCCTCCCTTCCATCCTGTAGAGTCCTCTGGACCGGGCCTAGGGTGCTACTAACTCTCCCTCCCTTCCATCCTGTAGAGTCCTCTGGACCTGGCCTAGGGTGCTACTAACTCTCCCTCCCTTCCATTCTGTAGAGTCCTCTGGACCTGGCCTAGGGTGCTACTAACTCTCCCTCCCTTCCATTCTGTAGAGTCCTCTGGACCTGGCCTAGGGTGCTACTAACTCTCCCTCCCTTCCATCCTGTAGAGTCCTCTGGACCGGGCCTAGGGTGCTACTAACTCTCCCTCCCTTCCATCCTGTAGAGTCCTCTGGACCTGGCCTAGGGTGCTACTAACTCTCCCTCCCTTCCATTCTGTAGAGTCCTCTGGACCTGGCCTAGGGTGCTACTAACTCTCCCTCCCTTCCATCCTGTAGAGTCCTCTGGACCGGGCCTAGGGTGCTACTAACTCTCCCTCCCTTCCATCCTGTAGAGTCCTCTGGACCTGGCCTAGGGTGCTACTAACTCTCCCTCCCTTCCATCCTGTAGAGTCCTCTGGACCTGGCCTAGGGTGCTACTAACTCTCCCTCCCTTCCATCCTGTAGAGTCCTCTGGACCGGGCCTAGGGTGCTACTAACTCTCCCTCCCTTCCATCCTGTAGAGTCCTCTGGACCGGGCCTAGGGTGCTACTAACTCTCCCTCCCTTCCATCCTGTAGAGTCCTCTGGCCCGGGCCTAGGATGCTACTAACTCTCCCTCCCTTCCATCCTGTAGAGTCCTCTGGACCGGGCCTAGGGTGCTACTAACTCTCCCTCCCTTCCATCCTGTAGAGTCCTCTGGCCCGGGCCTAGGGTGCTACTAACTCTCCCTCCCTTCCATCCTGTAGAGTCCTCTGGACCTGGCCTAGGGTGCTACTAACTCTCCCTCCCTTCCATCCTGTAGAGTCCTCTGGACCGGGCCTAGGGTGCTACTGACTCTCCCTCTTTTCCATCCTGTAGAGTCCTCTGGACCGGGCCTAGGGTGCTACTAACTCTCCCTCCCTTCCATCCTGTAGAGTCCTCTGGACCTGGCCTAGGGTGCTACTAACTCTCCCTCCCTTCCATCCTGTAGAGTCCTCTGGACCTGGCCTAGGGTGCTACTAACTCTCCCTCCCTTCCATCCTGTAGAGTCCTCTGGACCTGGCCTAGGGTGCTACTAACTCTCCTTCCCTTCCATCCTGTAGAGTCCTCTGGACCTGGCCTAGGGTGCTACTAACTCTCCCTCCCTTCCATCCTGTAGAGTCCTCTGGACCTGGCCTAGGGTGCTACTAACTCTCCCTCCCTTCCATCCTGTAGAGTCCTCTGGCCCTGGCCTAGGGTGCTACTAACTCTCCCGCCCTTCCATCCTGTAGAGTCCTCTGGACCGGGCCTAGGGTGCTACTAACTCTCCCTCCCTTCCATCCTGTAGAGTCCTCTGGACCTGGCCTAGGGTGCTACTAACTCTCCCTCTTTTCCATCCTGTAGAGTCCTCTGGACCGGGCCTAGGGTGCTACTAACTCTCCCTCCCTTCCATCCTGTAGAGTCCTCTGGACCGGGCCCAGGGTGCTAAGAACAAGGGCAACAAGTACTTCAAGGCTGGGAAGTATGAGCAGGCCATCCAGTGTTACACAGAGGCCATTGGTCTGTGTCCTAGAGACAACCAGACAGACCTGTCCACCTTCTACCAGAACAGAGCTGCTGCCTACGAACAGCAGGTTAGTGGCAACTATCACCTTGGCAACCATTCATTATAATGCTCTGTATGTGTTCATGTGGGTTTATAGCAGTGGAGGCTGGTGAGGGGAGGACAGCTCATAGTAATAGCTAGAATAGTGTTTGATGCTGTTTCAGTGAAACCAGACCACCACGTGTTTGAAGCTGTTTCAGTGAAACCAGACCACCATGTGTTTGATGCTGTTTCAGTGAAACCAGACCACCATGTGTTTGATGCTGTTTCAGTGAAACCAGACCACCACGTGTTTGATGCTGTTTCAGTGAAACCAGACCACCATGTGTTTGATGCTGTTTCAGTGAAACCAGACCACCATGTGTTTGATGCTGTTTCAGTGAAACCAGACCACCACGTGTTTGATGCTGTTTCAGTGAAACCAGACCACCATGTGTTTGAAGCTGTTTCAGTGAAACCAGACCACCATGTGTTTGATGCTGTTTCAGTGAAACCAGACCACCACGTGTTTGATGCTGTTTCAGTGAAACCAGACCACCACGTGTTTGATGCTGTTTCAGTGAAACCAGACCACCATGTGTTTGATGCTGTTTCAGTGAAACCAGACCACCACGTGTTTGATGCTGTTTCAGTGAAACCAGACCACCATGTGTTTGATGCTGTTTCAGTGAAACCAGACCACCACGTGTTTGATGCTGTTTCAGTGAAACCAGACCACCACGTGTTTGATGCTGTTTCAGTGAAACCAGACCACCACGTGTTTGATGCTGTTTCAGTGAAACCAGACCACCACGTGTGTCTGTTTCAGTGAAACCAGACCACCACGTGTTTGATGCTGTTTCAGTGAAACCAGACCACCACGTGTTTGATGCTGTTTCAGTGAAACCAGACCACCACGTGTTTGATGCTGTTTCCACGTGTCACCAGCCACCACTGGTTTCTAGTTTAGAACTGTTGAATGCATGTGTGTTTGTGTGTGTTAACATGAACTATGTCTGTTTCCAGATGAAGTGGACAGAGGTGGTGCAGGACTGTACCCAGGCTGTAGTGATTAATCCACGCTACATCAAGGCCCTGTTCAGGAGGGCCAAGGCCCTGGAGAGACTGGACAACAAGAAGGAGTGCCTGGAAGGTACACACACACACACACACACACACACACACTGGATAACAAGAACTACATGGAAGGTAGACCCACACACACACACACTGGATAACAAGAACTACATGGAAGGTAGACCCACACACACACACTGGATAACAAGAACTACATGGAAGGTAGACACACACACACACTGGATAACAAGAACTACATGGAAGGTAGACCCACACACACACTGGATAACAAGAACTACATGGAAGGTAGACCCACACACACACACACTGGATAACAAGAACTACATGGAAGGTAGACCCACACACACACACACTGGATAACAAGAACTACATGGAAGGTAGACCCACACACACACTGGATAACAAGAACTACATGGAAGGTAGACCCACACACACACTGGATAACAAGAACTACATGGAAGGTAGACCCACACACACACACACTGGATAACAAGAACTACATGGAAGGTAGACCCACACACACACTGGATAACAAGAACTACATGGAAGGTAGACCCACACACACACTGGATAACAAGAACTACATGGAAGGTAGACCCACACACACACACACACTGGATAACAAGAACTACATGGAGGTAGACCCACACACACACACACACTGGATAACAAGAACTACATGGAAGGTAGACCCACACACACACACACACTGGATAACAAGAACTACATGGAAGATAGACACACACACACTGGATAACAAGAACTACATGGAAGGTAGACCCTCCCACACACACACACTGGATAACAAGAACTACATGGAAGGTAGACCCACACACACACACTGGATAACAATAACTACATGGAAGATAGACCCACACACACACACTGGATAACAAGAACTACATGGAAGGTAGACCCCCACACACACTGGATAACAAGAACTACATGGAAGGTAGACCCACACACATACTGGATAACAATGACTACATGGAAGGTAGACTCCCACACACACTGGATAACAAGAACTACATGGAAGGTAGACCCCCACACACACTGGATAACAAGAACTACATGGAAGGTAGACCCACACACATACTGGATAACAATGACTACATGGAAGGTAGACCCACACACACACACACTGGATAACAAGAACTACATGGAAGGTAGATCCACACACACACTGGATAACAATAACTACATGGAAGGTAGACCCACACACACACTGGATAACAAGAACTACATGGAAGGTAGACCCACACACACACTGGATAACAAGAACTACATGGAAGGTAGACCCACACACACACTGGATAACAAGAACTACATGGAAGGTAGACCCACACACACACTGGATAACAAGAACTACATGGAAGGTAGACCCACACACACACTGGATAACAAGAACTACATGGAAGGTAGACCCACACACACACTGGATAACAAGAACTACATGGAAGGTAGACCCACACACACACTGGATAACAAGGAGTGCCTGGAAGGCGGGGCTTAGCTCAGACTTGTTACTGTTGACCAGAGCCCTATTCCCTATGTAGTGCACTACTTTAGACCAGAGCCCTATTCCCTATATAGTGGAATACTTTAGACCAGAGCCATATTCCCTATATAGTGCACTACTTTAGACCAGGGCCCTATTCCCTATATAGTGGACTACTTTAGACCAGAGCCCTATTCCCTATATAGTGCACTTCAGTTGAGCCGTGTGGTCCCTGGTCAAAAGTGCTTTATATAGGGAATAGAGTGCCAGTTGGAACGTCATCTCCTTTAAAGGCACATGATACCACAGCAGGTCAAGTAACAAGGGAACCCCCATATATCCCCCCCCCCCTCCTGTTCTTGTAGATAACAAGGGAACCCCCATATACCCCCCCCCTCCTGTTCCTGTAGATAACAAGGGAACCCCCATATATTCCCCCCCCTCCTGTTCCTGTAGATAACAAGGGAACCCCCATATATTCCCCCCCCCTCCTGTTCCTGTAGATAACAAGGGAACCCCCATATATCCCCCCCCTCCTGTTCCTGTAGATAACAAGGGAACCCCCATATATTCCCCCCCCTCCTGTTCCTGTAGATAACAAGGGAACCCCCATATATTCCCTCTCCTTCCTGTTCCTGTAGATGTGACGGCGGTGTGTATCCTGGAGGCCTTCCAGAACCAGCAGAGTATGCTGCTAGCAGACAAAGTCCTCAAACTGCTGGGGAAGGAGAAGGCCAAAGACCAATACAAGGTGAGAGGATGTTCCAGCTCTCCTGCTGCTTCTTACTGAAGGCATTGAGTAATGTTGGGTTTTAACTGCTCTGAAAGGTTCTCCTTCTCTATTGGTCTGTGTAATCTGTGGGAAATATGTCTCTAATATGGTCATACATTTGTCAGGAGGTTAGGAAGTGCAGCTCAGTTTCCACCTCATTTTGTGGGCAGTGTGCACATAGTCTGTCTTCTCTTGAGAGCCAGGTCTGCCTACTGCGGCCTTTCTCAATAGCAAGGCTATTCTCACTGAGTCTGTACATAGTCAAAGCTTTCCTTAATGTTGGGTCAGTCACAATGGTCAGGTATTCTGCCGCTGTGTACTCTCTGTTTAGGGCCAAATAGCATTCTTGTTTGCTCTGTTTTTTTGTTGATTATTTTCAGTGTGTCAAATAGTTATCTTGTTGTTTTCTCATGATTTGGTTGGATCTAAATGTGTTTCTGTCCTGGGGCTCTGTGGGGTCTGTTTGTGTTTGGGAACAGAGCCCCAGAACCAGCTGGTTGAGGGGACTCTTCTCTAGGTTCATCTCTCTGTAGGTGAGGGCTTTGTGGGGTGTGTTTGTGAACAGAGCTCCAGAACCAACTGGGTGAGGGGACTCTTCTCTAGGTTCATCTCTCTGTAGGTGAGGGCTTTGTGGGGTGTGTTTGTGAACAGAGCTCCAGAACCAGCTGGCTGAGGGGACTCTTCTCTAGGGTCATCTCTCTGTAGGTGAGGGCTTTGGGGTGGAATGTCTGGGTATCGCTTCCTTTTAGGTGGTTATAGAATTGAACATCTCTTTTCTGGATTTTGATCATCAGCGGGTAAAGTCCTAATTCTGCTCTGCATTGTTTGGGGTTTTGCGTTATACACTAAGTATATTTTTGCAGAATTCCGCATGCAGTGTCAATTGGGTGTTTGTCCCATTTTGCGAATTCTTGGTTGGTGAGCGGACTCCAGACCTCACAACCATAAATTGCAATGGGTTCTATAACTGATTCAAGTATTTTTAGCCAGATCCTAACACCTGTGGTGTTGATATTTAGGCCGAGGTAGGTGTAATTCTTTGTGTGCTCTAGGGCAACGGTGTCTAGATAGAATTTGGCTACTGGACCTTTTTTGGAACACCATTTTTTTTGTCTTAATGAGATCCACTGTCAGGGCCCAGGTCTGTCAGGGCCCAGGTCTGACAGAATCTGTGCAGAAGATCTAGGTGCTGCTGTAGGCCCTCCTTGGTTGGGGACAGAAGCATCGAATCATCAGCAGTAGACATTTGACATCAGATTCCAGTAGGGTGAGGCCGGGTGTTGCAGACTGTTCTAGTGCCCTCGCCAATTCATTGATATAAATGTTAAAGAGGGTGGGGCTCAAGCTGCATCCCTGCTGTCTCACCCCACAGCCCTGAGGAAAGAAATCTGTATTTATTGACAATTCTAATTGCAAACTTGTGTGCATTGATTGTGTCACGTCATATGCTTTTATCTAAGCGCCAGACTAGAACGCATCTACATATAGTCACACTCAGTGATTATGTGCTTCAAGGCATGATTCCATGGGGACACAGGTGGCATAAAGAACCATCATTGGAACAGCAGCAGATTATTTCTTGACTCAGGTGGCATGAAGAACCATCATTGGGACAGCAGCAGATGATTTCTGTGAGCGCTGGTGTGCCATCCTGAACAAATGCTCTATTGATTTAATGACATTAATTGTTGACCAGTTGAAAAGGATTTTATTGAAATGGATAACACGATTGAAGAGAAAATCGCCTAAAATGACATACCCATATCTAACTGCCTGTAGCTCAGGACCTGAACCAAGGATATGCCTATTCTTAATTTGAAAGGAAACACTGAAGTTTGTGTAAATGTCAAATTATTGTAGGAGAATATAACACATTAGGTCTGGTAAAAGATAATACAAAGATACATTTTTTCTCCATTTTTTTTTAGACTGATTTTAGACTGATCCAATGAACTATTGCATTTCTGTTCAATATGTATCAAGTCTGCCCAAATGTACCTAATTGGTTTATTAATAGATTTAAGTTCATAACTGTGCACTCTCCTCAAACAATAGCATGGTATTCTTTCACTGTAATAGCTACTGTATATTGAACAGTGCAGTTAGATTAACAAGAATATCAGATATGTCTATGTCCTGGGAAATGTTCATGTCACTTACAACCTCATGCTAATCACATTAGCGTTAGCTCAACCGTCCCGCAGGGGGACCCACCAATCCTGTAGAGGTTTAAATGATGTCATATTCAATGAACTGATGAAAGCTAACTAGGCGCTCCAGGAAAAGTTGTCTACAGAAATAAAGGAGCTTAAACTTGAGGAAATTCAACCAAGACAAAAAAGACAAAGCCGAGGACAAAGTCTACTTCGGTTGTACAATCTGATACGTCAGTCTTTACCCCCCTGCTGATAAGGGTGGGTCGGTTGTACAATCTGATACGTCAGTCTTTACCCCCCTGCTGATAAGGGTGGGTCGGTTGTACAATCTGATACGTCAGTCTTTACCCCCCTGCTGATAAGGGTGGGTCGGTTGTACAATCTGATACGTCAGTCTTTACCCCCCTGCTGGTAAGGGTGGGTCGGTTGTACAATCTGATACGTCAGTCCTTACCCACCCTGCTGATAAGGGTGGGTCGGTTGTACTCTTGGATAGGACAGTTATAATGTAAATTAGTGTCATAGACAGCTGCTTGACAACACCTTTTACAAGAAATTCCCAATTTCAGAACACTTTCTTTACTGTCCTAGATGGGTATTTAAGTTCAGGTTAAATCACCAAAAAATAACACGACTTTTTGGCTTTTCAACACCATTGCCACTTTCTATACTTTGCCGAAATTACAAGAATGTTACAAAACCTCCAGGGCGCCCTATTGTAGCGGGCATTGATGCAGTAACGGCCCTCTATCTACTTCTGTTGACTTTTTTATTAGACCACTCGCAGAACAGCTCCCCTCCTTTGTAAAGGACACCAGCAGTATGGTCTCAGAACAGCTCCCCTCCTTTGTAAAGGAGACCAGCAGTATGGTCTCAGAACAGCTCCCCTCCTTTGTAAAGGACACTAGCAGTATGGTCTCAGAACAGCTCCCCCCTAAAGGACACCAGCAGTATGGTCTCAGAACAGCTCCCCTCCTAAAGGACACCAGCAGTATGGTCTCAGAACAGCTCTCCTCCTAAAGGACACCAGCAGTATGGTCTCAGAACAGCTCCCCTCCTTTGTAAAGGACACCAGCAGTATGGTCTCAGAACAGCTCCCCTCCTAAAGGACACCAGCAGTATGGTCTCAGAACAGCTCCCCTCATTTGTAAATGACACCAGCAGTATGATCTCTATTATTTAATCTCTTGAGCCTCTCCCTGAGAATACTTTGTTAGTTACTTTTGATGTTGAGTCGTTATACACTAATATTCCACACGAGGGCGGTATTGAAGCTATGGAACATTTTCTTCTGCAACGTGACCCTAATGAACTACCTTCCAGTGCATGCATTATAACATTGTCTGAAATCGTACTCACAGACACAACTACTTCATGTTTCTAAATTATGTATTTATTCAGGTGAAGGGTACTGCTATGGGATCCCCTATGGCTCTTAACTATGCTAATATGTATGTGGGTTACATGGAGAAACAGTCAATTCTCAATCCTCTCAAATGTTTTCTTGCCTAACATTATTATTTGGAAACGGTATATTGATGATATTTGTGTTCTATGGAGGAGTGATACAAAACAGCTCCAGGCGTTCCATGCTTTTCTTAACTCCTGTTCTGAGCATCTGAGATTTACTATGCAGTCTGACACCCGTCAAATCAGTTTCCTTGATCTTCTGATTTTGTGTGAAGATAATGTTCTATACACTGATCTTTACAGGAAACCTACTGATCGTAACAGTTTGTTGAGGGCTGATGGCTGTAATCCACTTCCCTTGAAAAATACTTTACCCTACAGCCAATTCTGTCGAATCAAAAGAATTAGCAAAAAACAGTCAGATTTCTACATAAATATGGCTGAGATGCAAAGAAAATTCTGTGAGAGGGGGGTACAAAAATGGTCAGATTAATGCTGCCATTGAGAAAATCCAAAACAAATCGAGACATGATCCCTTTCAAGGATAGTCTCGCATAAATAAGCATTATTGCGTTCTTACTATGCGCCATTCAAAGTGCTCTGAACAAATTAAGGGAATTGTTAAAACATTGGCACATTCTAAGATCTGATGATAGTATTGGTAATGTGTTTTCGGACCTTCCCTTGGTCGTATTCTCACGGGGCAGAAATCTCAGAGATCAATTGGTAAACTCTGACAACGTCTATTTGCGCCCCCACTGGATGGAAACTACAAGTGTAATGGCTGTGCTCAATGCAATGGCACTTACAAATGTAGATCCTTCAAACGCCCTCAAACAGGGAAACAGATCCCATCAAAGGTGTTATTATCTTATCAGTTCTTTATCTTATTGTCTTTGTGGTCAGAATTATGTCAAACGAAGCGCAAATTAAAACTAAGAATCTCAGCATCGTAGGAAAAACTTGACGTTCCCAGTTGCGAACCACTCTATTGCGTCTCTACTTTATATCGGCATCGAACATGTCACCCTCCCTAGGAGAGGGGGTGACCTCGACAATTTATTGTAAATACGAGAGGCTGCCTGGATCTTTAATTTAAAGACCCTTGCTCCCTTCGGTCTCAACGTAGACTTTGATCTGAAGCCATTCTTGTGATTATTGTGATTTTGCTATTGTAAATGTTTGTAGGCCTATTGCAGCCAAATTCTATCTATGATCGTATGCTATTCATTTGATGTTTTTGATATGTTCTGTTTATCTGTAAGTTAACCAATGATATCAAGCCACACCCGGCCATGATTACAGACACTTGTCTGTGTCCTTTGACACGATATAAACTAGTGACCTGCAGTGTTTGTCATTATATCCTGATGAAGACAGCTTGTCTGTCGAAAACGTTGGTTATTAAATTATTGCATCCGAGCTCCTAGAGTGAGCTCTCCTTTTCTTTTTCAAATATGCTTTCCCCCCCAACATCAATTTGTATAGCAGACCCTCATGCCAAATTGAGCTTTTTTGAAATCATCAAAGCATGACAAGAATTTGCTTTTGTTTTGTTCGTCAATAAGGTTGTGCAAGTGGTCTGTCCTACAGTATTTTGGTAAGAAGCCAATTTGATATTTGCTCAGGACGTTGTTTTCACTGAGGAAATGTTGGCGTCTGCTGTTGATGATACTGCAGAGGATTTTTCAGAGATTGCTGCTCACTCATATTCCACTGTAATTATTGGGGCCAAATTTTGTGGATTGGGGTGATCAGGCCTTGTTGGTTCCAAATATTAGGGAAGATGCCAGAGCAGAGGATAATGTTTAAGAATAGCCAATTAGAATTTGTGTTCTGTATATTTTGTCATTTAGTTTAGTAATGTTCAGTCTTTAATGAACCAATATAACAAACTCTGAGTGAGGATCTCCATCCAAAGGGACATCAGATCTTGCAACATACTCTGAGACTTCAAATAAAATTTTATTTGCAAATGCGCCGAATACAACCTTAACGTGAATGATTACTTACAAGCCCTTAACCAAAAATGCAGTTAGAAAATGTTTTTTACTAAATAAACTAAAGTAAAAAAATAACCTAGAGAGGAACCAGCCTATGTGGGGTGGCCAGTCCTCTTCTGGCTGTGCCGGGTGGAGATTATAACAGAACGTGGCCAAGATGTTCAAATGTTCATAAATGACCAGCATGGTCAAATAATAATCACAGGCAGAACAGTTGAAACTGGAGCAGCAGTACTGCCAGGTGGACTGGGGACAGCAAGGAGTCATCGTGTCAGGTAGTCCTGAGGCATGGTCCGAGGGCTCAGGTCCTCCGAGAGAGAAAGAGGTCCTCCGAGAGAGAAAGAGAGAGCATACTTAAATTCACACAGGACACCGGATAGGACAGGAGAAGTGCTCCAGATATAACAAACGGAGACACTGTGGCCCCATCCGAAGATACCCCCGGACAGGGCCAAACACGAAGGATATAACCCCACCCACTTTGCCAAAGCACAGCCCCCACACCACTAGAGGGATATCCTCAACCACCGACTTACCATCCTGAGACAAGGCCGAGTGTAGCCCACAAGCCTATATGGCTTGGAGGTAGAAGCTGTTAAGGAGCCTTTTGGACCTAGAATTGGCGCTCCGGTACCGCTTGCCATGCGGTAGCAGAGAGAACAGTCTGACTTGGGTGACTGGAGTCTGACAATTTTTGGGGCCTTCCTCTTACACTGCCTAGTATGGATAGCAGGAAGCTTGGCCCCAGTGATGTGCTGGGCTGTACACACTACCCTCTGTAGCACCTTACGGTCAGATGCCGGGCAGTTGCCATACCAGGCGGTGATGCAACCGGTCAGGATGCTCTCAATGGTGCAGCTGTAGAACTTTTTGAGGATCTGGGGACCCATGCCAAATCATTTCAGTCTCCTGAGGGGGAAACGGTGTTGTGCCCTCTTAACGACTGTCTTGGTGTGTTTGGCGATGTGGACCCCAAGAAACTTGAAACTCTCGACCCTCTCCACTACAGCCCCATCGATGTTAATGGGGGTGTGTTCGGCCCTCCTTTTCCTGTAGTCCATGATCATCTCCTTTGTTTTGATCACATTGAGGGAGAGGTTGTTGTCCTGGCACACACTGCCAGTTCTCTGACCTCCCTATAGGCTGTCTCATCGTTGTCGGTGATCAGGCCTACCACCTTTGTGTCGTCAGCAAACTTAATCATGGTGTTGTAGTCATGCTTTGCCATGCAGTCGTGGGTGAACAGGAAGTACAGGAGGGGACTAAGCACGCACCCCTGAGGGGCCGCTGTGTTGAGGATCAGCGTGGCAGATGTGTTGTTGCCTACCCTTACCACCTGGGGGCGGCCCGCCAGGAAGTCCAGGATCCAGTTGCAGAGGGAGGTGTTTAGTCCCACGGACCTTAGCTTGGTGATGAGCTTTGTGGGCACTATGGTGTTGAACTCTGAGTTGTAGTCAATGAATAGCATTCTCACACAGGTGTTCCTTTTATGTTCAGGTGGGAAAGGGCAATGTGGAGAACGATTTGAGATTGCATCATCTGTTGAGGCGGTATGCGAATTGGAGAGGGGGTGTTGTTGTGCTAGTCTGTTTTGTGGGTCTGTGAGGACTCTGAGCTCCACCATGTCTCTCTACAGCTCTGTGAATTTATCCCTCGCAGTGATGGAGGAGCAGTGCAGTTGTGGGACCTACAGTGCAAAACTATTCATCCCTCTTGACGTCTTTCCTATTTTGTTGCATTACAACCTGATAAAATTAATCCCTTACCTTTGATCGTCATATGGTTGCACTCCGAAGACATTCATTTACTCAATAAATGTTCCTTTTGTTCGATAGTCTCTTTATATCCAAAAACCTCAGTTTTGTTCGCATTTTCTTCAGTAATCCACAGGCTCAAACGCAGTCAAAACAGGCAGACAAAAAATCCAAATTGTATCCGTAAAGTTCATAGAAACATGTCAAACGATGTTTATATTCAATCCTCAGGTTGTTTTTAGCCTAAATTATCTATAATATTTCAACCGAACAATAACGTCGTCAATATAAAAGGTAAACAAGAAATGCACTCTCTCGGGATTGCGCATGAAAAACCTCTGACACGTCAGGGTCCACTCATTCAGACTGGTCTTACTCCCTCATTTATAAGAATACAAGCCTGAAACAATTTCTAAAGACTGTTGACGTCTAGTGGAAGGCATAGGAAATGCAAATTGAGTCCTAAGTCAATGGATACTGTAATGGCATTGAATAGAAAACTTCAAAATCCCCCCCCCAAAAAAACTTCTTCAATGGATTTTTCTCATGTTTTCGCCTGCCAAATCACTTCTGTTATACTCAGACACTATTTTAACAGTTTTGGAAACTTTAGAGTGTTTTCTATCCAAATCTACCAGTTGTATGCATATCATATCTTCTGGGCCCGAGTAGCAGGCCGTTTAATTTGGGCATACTTTTCATCCAAAATTCCAAATGCTGCCCCCTACCCTAGAGAAGTTAAGCCATACACTCCACAGAGCTGGGCTTTACGGAAGAGTGGCCAGAAAAAAGCCATTGCTTAAAGAAAAAAATAAGCAAACCCAACTCCTCTCATCACCCTGAGAACACCATCCCCAAAGTGAAGCATGGTGGTGGCAGCATCATGCTGTGGGGATGTTTTTCATCGGCAGGGACTGGGAAACTGGTCAGAATTAAAGGAATGATGGATGGAGCCAAATACAGGGAAATTCTTGAGGGGAAACCTGTTTCAGTCTTCCAGAGATTTGAGACTGGGACGGAGATTCACCTTCCAGCAGGACAATGACCCTAAGCATACTGCCAAAACAACACTTGAGTGGTTTAACATTTAAATGTCTTGGAATGGCCTAGTCAAAGCCCGGACCTCAATCCAATTGAGAATCTGTGGTATGACTTAAAGATTGCTGTACACCAGCGGAACCCATCCAACTTGAAGGAGCTGGAGCAGTTTTGCCTTGAAGAATGGGCAAAAATCCCTGTGGCTAGATGTGCCAAGCTTATAGAGACATACCCCAAGAGAGATTGTTGCAAAAGGTGGCTCTACAAAATATTGACTTTGGGGGGGGGTAAATAGTTATGCACACTCATGTTTTCTTTTGTCTTATTTCTTGTTTGTTAAACAATAAAAAATGTTTCTTCAAAGTGGTAGGCATGTTGTGTAAATCAAATGAAACAAACCCCCCAGAAACCTATTTTAATTCCAGGTTGTAAGTCAACAAAATAGGAAAAATGCCAATGGGGGTGAATACTTTCGCAAGCCAGTTCAGTGCTGGGGGAGTGGCTATCCTCATCTGCAGGATAGTTTGAAGAGGTGTGATCAAACTCGCTCGGGGGTGGGGGAGAATCACCAAGAGAAAGATCCTCCTGCCGTGCTCTCTCTTTGATTCTGTGGAAGTCCTTTTGGAAATGTATAAAGCTGCCATGCACCACCACTGTTCCATTGTTGTACAGGTTAACAGAGGGTGTCTGTCTCCTCGTTTTACACTATTCTGATGTTCCACCCTCCAACAATACCCTCTCTCTTAAAAGAGGGGTAGTTGGCTCGTATAGCTGTGTGCCATGCCCAGGGATTGTCCGTGTGGAGGGTTAGGTTGCTTACGTTCCCATTTTTGTAGCAGTCAGCATCAAGCGTCTCTGGATTTTCCATGAGGAGCTTCTCATTGTACTCTTTCCGTTCCTTATAATTTTTTATATCCAAGGGGTACTGTACTGTGGTGACCTCTGCACAGAAGGAAGCCATGGAGCAGGGTGCCAAAGAGGCCTCTGCATTTGAGTGGGGGAGGAACTCTGCTGCCATTGTTGGGTTCAGGGGCTTCACACCTCTCACTTCACTGCTAATTAATGTTGCAGCCGGGTCTGTTCTGTCCTAGCAAGCTTGGTAGCCTTTTAACTTAGCATTCAGTCTTTATAAAGTTAAATAGCTACAGATTGTAATGTTATTTTCCTTCTAGGCTTGACTGAACATTACTTACTCAGTTCCTAGTTGGATGATATTTTCGTGTTTCTGTTGTGCTTCTTTTGATGGTTGCTGGTTTGTCAGGAAGTTAGCTGGATAGTCCTTTGCAGTAAGAATCCTTGGTAATAAAAATCCTTACAAAATAAGGTTAAAGGTTTCGAGTTTTGATTTGGAGTGAAATGTTGTGGAGGGTCGTATGCTGTATGTCCTTGTTAAAAATATATATTAAAAAAAACATCCAAGTTTATGCAACCCCAAATCTTTTTGTAAAAACTTGCTGAACAATTCAGGAGCTCATCTGCTCATTACCTCTCTCTCTTGAACCCTCTCTCTCCAGAACCGTGAGCCCCTGATGATTTCTCCTCAGTTCATCAAGTCTCTCCCTCTTTCTTCTCCCCTCTCCCCCTCTTCTCGTTACCTCTCTCGCTCCGCTCTCCCTCCCTCGCTCTTCTCTTTCGCTCCGCTCTCCCTCGCTCTTCTCCCTCTTTCGTCTCCCTCTTTTTCCTCTCTTCAGAACGGTGAGCGCCATGATGATTTGTCCTCGCTCTCTCTCCCTCCGCTTTCTTCTCTCTCTCTCTCCTCCCTCTGTTCTCTTCTCGCTGTCTCCCTCCCTCAATTCATCATGTCTTCTCTCTCCAGAACCGTGACCCCCTGATGCCTTCTCCTCAGTTCATCAAGTCCTACTTCGGCTCCTTCACTGATGACATTATCTCCCAACCGCTCCAGAAGGGTGAGAAGAAGGACGAGGACAAGGACAACGAGGGCGAGGTCGCAGAGGTCACAGAAAGGTCAGAGGTCACACTGTGGTATCACTTCCTGTCCTTTATGTTGCTCTGGATAAATAAAAAAACTACATTTGCGTTCCAAATGGTACACTATTCCCTATAAACGCAGCCATAGTGACTGTACCAGGGTTCAACATAGTGAATTAATGTCTGTACCAGGGTTCAACACACTGAATTAGTGTCTGTACCAGGGTTCAACACACTGAATTAGTGTCTGTACCAGGGTTCAACATACTGAATTAGTGACTATACCAGGGTTCAACATAGCTCTGGTTATCTGAAGGCCAACCAGTACATTAACCCTGTCCTTAACCTCTGACCTCTGTCCTGTCCATAGCTTTGGTTATCTGAAGGCCAAGCAGTACATTACCCCTGTCCTTAACCTCTAACCTGTCCATAGTTCTGGTTATCTGAAGGCCAAGCAGTACATTAACCCTGTCCTTAACCTCTAACCTGTCCATAGTTCTGGTTATCTGAAGGCCAAGCAGTACATGGAGGAGGAGAACTATGATAAGATCATCAGTGAGTGCACTAAGGAGGTGGAGTCTGGGGGCAAGTACACTGCTGAGGCCCTGTTGCTACGGGCAACCTTCTACCTCCTGATTGGCAACGCCACCGGCGCCCAGCCCGACCTGGACCGGGTCATCAACATGGAGGACGCCAACGTCAAGGTAGTGGAGATGAGCTGGTGTCCAGTAGCTCAGCTCCTCCCAGTTAGTCGGTATTAGCAGCTCAGCTCCTCCTCTCGTTTAGTCGCTATAAGCAGCTCCCCCATCCTCTCGTTTAGTCGCTATTAGCAGCTCAGCCTCTCCTCTCGGTTAGTCGCTATTAGCAGCTCCCCCTCTGTCACTTTTAGCAGCTGAGCTCCTCCTCTCGTTTAGTCGCTATAATCAGCTCCCCATCCTCTTGGTTAGTCGCTATTAGCAGCTCAGCCCCTCCTCTCGGTTAGTTGCTATTAGCAGCTCGGCTCCCCCTCCTCTGTTCGTCGCTATTAGCAGCTCAGCCCCTCTCGGTTTGTTGTTATTAGCAGCTCAGCTCCCCCTCCATTCAGTTAGTCACTATTAGCAGCTCAGCTCCCCGTCTTGTTTAGACGCTATTAGCAGCTCCTCCTCCCCTCGGTTAGTCGCTATTAGCAGCTCCCCCTCTTGGTTAGTCGCTATTAACAGCTCAGCCCCTCTGTTAGTTGCTATAAGCAGCTCAGCCCCTCTCGGTTAGTCGCTATTAGCAGCTCCCCCTCTCGGTTTGTTACTATTAGCAGCTCAGCTCCCCCTCTCGGTTAGTTGCTATTAGCAGCTCAGCCCCTCCTCTCGGTTAGTTGCTATTAGCAGCTCAGCCCCTCCTCCTCTCGGTTAGTTGCTATTAGCAGCTCAGCCCCTCCTCTCGGTTAGTTGCTATTAGCAGCTCGGCTCCCCCTCCTCTGTTCGTCGCTATTAGCAGCTCAGCCCCTCTCGGTTTGTTGTTATTAGCAGCTCAGCTCCCCCTCCATTCAGTTAGTCGCTATTAGCAGCTCAGCTCCCCGTCTTGTTTAGACGCTATTAGCAGCTCCTCCTCCCCTCAGTTAGTCGCTATTAGCAGCTCCCCCTCTTGGTTAGTCGCTATTAGCAGCTCAGCCCCTCTGTTAGTTGCTATAAGCAGCTCAGCCCCTCTCGGTTAGTCGCTATTAGCAGCTCCCCCTCTCGGTTTGTTACTATTAGCAGCTCAGCTCCCCCTCTCGGTTAGTTGCTATTAGCAGCTCAGCCCCTCCTCTCGGTTAGTTGCTATTAGCAGCTCAGCCCCTCCTCCTCTCGGTTAGTTGCTATTAGCAGCTCATTCCCTCCTCTCAGTTAGTTGCTATTAGCAGCTCAGTCCCTCCTCCTCTCGGTTAGTTGCTATTAGCAGCTCAGTCCCTCCTCCTCCTGGTTTGTTGCTATTAGCAGCTCAGTCCCTCCTCCTCTTGGTTTGTTGCTATTAGCAGCTCAGTCCCTCCTCCTCTCGGTTAGTTGCTATTAGCAGCTCAGTCCCTCCTCCTCTCGGTTAGTTGCTATTAGCAGCTCAGCCCCTCTCGGCTAGTTGCTATTAGCAGCTCAGTCCCTCCTCCTCTTGGTTTGTTGCTATTAGCAGCTCAGTCCCTCCTCCTCTCGGTTAGTTGCTATTAGCAGCTCAGTCCCTCCTCCTCTCGGTTAGTTGCTATTAGCAGCTCAGTCCCTCCTCCTCTCGGTTAGTTGCTATTAGCAGCTCAGCCCCTCTCGGCTAGTTGCTATTAGTAGCTCAGCCCCTCTCGGCTAGTTGCTATTAGTAGCTCAGCCCCGCCTCCTCACGGTTAGTTGCTATTAGCAGCTCAGCTCCTACTCCTCTCGGTTAGTAACTATTAGCAGCTCAGCTCCGCCTCCTCTGTTATTTGCTATAAGCTGCTCAGCTCCTCCTCCTCTCGGTTAGTCGCTATTAGCAGCTCAGCCCCTCCTCCTCTCAGTTATTTGCTATAAGCTGCTCAGCTCCTCCTCTCGGTTAGTCGCTATTAGCAGCTCAGTCCCTCTCGGTTAGTTGCTATAAGCTGCTCAGCTCCTCCTCTCAGTTTGTCGCTGTTAGCAGCTCAGCTCCTACTCCTCTCGGTTAGTCGCTATTAGCAGCTCAGCCCCACCTCCTCTCAGTTAGTCGCTATTAGCAGCTCAGCTCCTCCTCTCAGTTTGTCGCTGTTAGCAGCTCAGCTCCTACTCCTCTCGGTTAGTCGCAATAAGCAGCTCAGCTCCTCCTCCTCTCGGTTAGTCACTATTAGCAACTCAGCTCCTCCTCTCGGTTAGTCACTATTAGCAACTCAGCTCCTCCTCTCGGTTAGTCACTATTAGCAACTCAGCTCCTCCTCCTCTCGGTTAGTCACTATTAGCAACTCAGCTCCTCCTCCTCTCGGTTAGTCACTATTAGCAACTCAGCTCCTCCTCCTCTCGGTTAGTCACTATTAGCAACTCAGCTCCTCCTCCTCTCGGTTAGTCACTATTAGCAACTCAGCTCCTCCTCCTCTCGGTTAGTCACTATTAGCAACTCAGCTCCTCCTCTTCTTGGTTAGTCACTATTAGCAACTCAGCTCCTCCTCTTCTCGGTTAGTCGTTATTAGCAGCTCCTCCTCCTCTCGGTTAGTCGTTATTAGCAGCTCCTCCTCTCGGTTAGTCGTTATTAGCAGCTCCTCCTCCTCTCGGTTAGTCACTATTAGCAGCTCTGCTCCTCCTCTCGGTTTGTCGCTATTAGTTTGTATGATGGTATGGCTGTCAACACATAGTTCCAAACAAAAATGAGTCTACTTTCAACTTTGCTTCTTAACAGTCATTCTATTTCTAGGATTCCGTTTCACCTAAGTGTTTTGATGTGTACTGCAAGTCAACTAGCAATAGTTGGTAATAAATTCTAATTCGATTTATTACCCATATGGTGCAGCCCAGACCATGTGGCTGTATAGTTAATATAGCAAGCAGCTCTTCTTTCTCTTAGTCCTGCTAGCTGAGGGCCAATGCTCTGACCGAAACCCTGTGTTTGTCCTGTCTCTGTCCTGGTACTGCAGCTCAGGGCCAATGCTCTGACTGAAACCCTGTTTTTGTCCTGTCTCTGTCCTGGTACTGCAGCTGAGGGCCAATGCTCTGATCAAGCGTGGCAGTATGTACATGCAGCAGCAGCAGCCTATGATGTCAACACAGGACTTCAACATGGCCGCTGAGATCGACACGCGCAACGCAGACGTCTACCACCACCGGGGACAGGTAGGGCTGTTTCTATCACTATCCCTCACTATCCCTTTGGCCCTGCCCAAATGGCACCCTATTCCCTATTTAGTGTACTACTTTTTACCAGCGCTCATAGGCCTCTAAATTAGGAATGGGGTGAATAAGATGCCCTTTGGGGCTAACTTGCAAGTAAACAGTAAGATGCATTTAGTCACATCATTGCCATTGGTTTCCACTAACGGACTGAAGTGTTTCCCCTTCAGTTGAAGATCCTTCTGGACCAGGTAGAGGAGGCCGTCCGAGATTTTGATGAGTGCATCCTGCTCAGACCTGACTCTGCTCTGGCACAGGCTCAGAAAGGCTTCGCCCTGGTGAGTATGGATCATGGTGAGTACTGACTTTAGGTTTAGTGCTCCCTAATATAATGGATATCTGTTATAAACATGAATCTGATCAGTTTCTCTGTCCTCTAGTGTAGTGTAGGTTTGGGATGTGTTGGAGATGTGTTCATGTTAAAAGGTTCATCCTACTGGCTGTGCCTGCAGTACAGACGTGCTCTTGTGAATGGACTGTCTTATCCACTTTATACAGCTGAGACTAGATCTCACCAATGTGCTGTTAATCCACTTCATACAGCTGAGACTAGATCTCACCAATGTGCTGTTAATGGACTGGGAGAAAGTTAGTTAGTCAGCGCTCTAAGGTTGGTGCCGTATGCAGCATTCTAAAAGTGTGTTAACCAGCTAGTCTGTGTGTCCAGTACAGGCAGGCATACACTGGCAACAGTCAGTCCCAGGTGCAGACGGCCATGGACGGCTTTGAGGACATCATCAGGAGGTTCCCTAAGTGTGCTGAAGGATACGCTCTGTATGCACAGGTAGGGGTGCACTCTGTCATTAACATTGTCTCACCTGTCAGGTACGCTGTCATTAACATGGTCTCTCTGAGGTGGTGTGGTATACTGCCAGTATACCATGGCTAAGGGCTGTTCTTATGCACAACGCAATGAGGAGTGCCTGTATATATTCCTTAGCCGTGGTATATTGGCTATATATCACACGCACTCTTATTGCTTTTAGAAACTGGTTACCAACTTAATTAGATCAGTAAAAATACATGTTTTGTCATACCCGTGATATACCACGGCTTTCAGCCAATCAGCATTCAGGGCTGGAACCACCCAGGTTCTAGTAATAATCCCATTTTACCTGCAGTAGATTATGGCTGCTTGAAAAACTTATTGTTTAACAGAACTTCAAATCTCTTCTTACAATTTGATTTGTTTTATTAAGTAAAATGTGTCCTAAAATGTACTTTAGTATGTGAATCATCCTGAAACATTTCTCCTGTGTCTGTGTTATTCAGGCATTGACTGACCAGCAGCAGTTTGGCAAGGCAGATCAGATGTACAATAAGTGTATTGACCTGGAGCCAGACAACGCTACAACATACGTCCACAAGGGGTGAGTTAAGAGGGGCGTCCCTGGTCTCTGAGATGAAGTGGATGGGAAGGGCGTCCCTGAGATGAAGTGGATGGGAGGGGCGTCCCTGAGATGAGGTGGATGGGAGGGGCGTCCCTGGTCCCTGAGATGAGGTGGATGGGAGGGGCGTCCCTGGTCTCTGAGATGAAGTGGATGGGAGGGGCGTCCCTGAGATGAAGTGGATGGGAGGGGCGTCCCTGATCCCTGAGATGAGGTGGATGGGAGGGGCGTCCCTGGTCCCTGAGATGAGGTGGATGAGAGGGGCGTCCCTGGTCCCCGAGATGAGGTGGATGGGAGGGGCGTCCCTGGTCCCCGAGATGAAGTGGATGGGAGGGGCATCCCTGGTCCCTGAGATGAGGTGGATGGGAGGGGCGTCCCTGAGATGAGGTGGATGGGAGGGGCGTCCCTGAGATGAGGTGGATGGGAGGGGCGTCCCTGGTCCCCGAGATGAGGTGGATGGGAGGGGCGTCCCTGGTCCCCGAGATGAGGTGGATGTGAGGGGCGTCCCTGAGATGAGGTGGATGTGAGGGGCGTCCTTGAGAGGCATCCTAGGTTCCTAATTTTATTAACTTTGTGTAATAATGCCGCAAAACACGCGTGTGTCTGTTTTCACGCAAAAGTTGGCATTTATAAAAATGTAACTTGACATGAGGATTGGCTTATCCTCCCGGAAACTGTAGACCATGCGTACGCACAGTTTTGTGCACGCAGATATGTAGTGTTAGATTTACGCAATAGTTATAAATGAGGCCCCTGGTGTGATGAGGTTGTGAGGGGAAGTGGCCTGCAGATCAGGAGTAATGTTTTAGTGATAGTCCAATAAGTTGCTAATTCCTGTGTGTGTGTGTGTGTGTCAGGTTGTTGCAGCTCCAGTGGAAGCAGGACTTGGACCTGGGCCTGGACCTCATCAGCAAGGCCATTGAGATCGACAACAAATGTGACTTTGCCTATGAAACCATGGGCACTATTGAGGTTCAGAGGTTAGTTCAATACTTTTTCAAATATTTCCCGGTATTAACTTTAGTTTAGTTAAGAAGGCATTAAATAACATATTGGTACATTTATAAATGTTTTTACATTAACAACAAATATATCAAAAAATAGTCCTACTTTCCAACCCAGTGTACAAAAAAATACTAACTTTATACACAGGGGTATATACATTTAAAATGTATAAGGCTTCACAGGCATTTAAGGTTCGCTTTGCTTTATATATTTTTTGTATTTAAGCAGCCTGAAAAAAAAAAAGCCATTTAGTTCAGTTTTAAAATGAAGACTCTTGGCTTTTCTGTAGCCCAGTTGCATTTATAGTATGTATCAAATTATTACCATACATAATAATAATAATAATAATACAGAGATTAATTATGGGACAGGGTCAGGGGCATCCAGAATATATTGGATCAGTTAGGATTAGGAGCATCCAGAACATCTTGGATTAAGGGCATCCAGAACATCTTGGATTAGGGGCATCCAGAACATCTTGGATTAGGGGGCATCCAGAACATCTTGGATTAGGGGCATCCAGAACATCTTGGATTAGGGGCATCCAGAACATCTTGGATTAGGGGCATCCAGAACATCTTGGATTAGGGGGCATCCAGAACATCTTGGATTAGGGGCATCCAGAACATCTTGGATTAGGGGCATCCAGAACATCTTGGATTAGGGGCATCCAGAACATATTGGATTAGGGGCATCCAGAACATCTTGCATCAGTTAAGGTCATGGCCATCCAGAACATATTGGGTAGGTCAGGGGCATCCAGTACATATCCAATGTCATAAAATACATAAGACACATGTAAAAACTAGTGCGCTCTGGGTGTTCGTAAATATAGAGTGTTGTCAGATTGTCCGTTCATAAATTCTGGGAATTTCGCTCTCGGAGCATTCAGAGCGCCCACACTAGACCCTCTGGCCGAGGAGTAGGGTTGATCCAAGCTTTATGACCTCACAGCTGTAGTCAAGCACCCAAACTAACTGGCTAACGTTGGCTAGCTTGCTAGCTACTTCCAGACACAAATGAGAGAACACCTCACAGATCATTTTACTCACCGTAGCAGAGCTGGTTAGGCTGTTTTCATTTTATCCAGAGCGTTGGTGACTGTAACTGTGCTGCTGGAAACAATTTCATTACTATTTTTTTGCCCATGTTTACTGACACTTAAATAAACTTCCCTCTCATTTCAGGGGAAACCTGGAAAAAGCGATAGACATGTTCAACAAGGCCATCAACCTGGCCAAGTCAGAGATGGAGATGGCCCACCTCTACTCACTGTGTGATGCAGCCTATGCCCAGACTGAGGTAGCCAGGAAGTACGGACTGAAGCCACCCACGCTGTAACTCTCCTGTCACATGACCCACCCTACCCAAGTCTCTCCACTGCTGAGCCTGATCATATTATAACTGCAGATGTTTGAGTCATTTAGTTTTGTACAAGACCTGAGAACTACCGGTGGTTAAAGATGAAAGAAACATATGTGACTAGGGTTGCAAAATTACGGTAACTTTCCCAAAATTCCCCGTTTTTTCTGAAATCCAGGAATTACAGGGAAATTAGCAGGAAATCCATGAACATGCCAACCAGGATTTCTGGAAAACCAGGGAGGGAAGGTTAGGAAAGTAACTGGAATTTTGCAATCCTGTCTGACCATACATTATTATCATGTTTATGTCACGTTGAATTGGAATTCAAACCAGGGCTAGAACCCAAATCCGCTGGTAAATAGGGTGGTCTTAACCTTCACATCCCTCTCCTTCAGGGCACTTGACCCACACACCCCCATCTCCTGATATTTAGTTTAAGCCAGACCGTGACCACTATTGGCCCTCCTGTACCATTCAGAATGTCTTGTTTTCTCTATCATGAACATGTGAATGGCCAGGTATCCATCCAGAAATAATTAAATCTTCTAAAATCAAAGGGAGATTCACTCAATAGATTTCTCCATTCTATTGCCGACTTATCCATATTTGGACATATTTTAAGATAAATGTATTATGTTGCCTCCACACAGACCTGTATAGAGTTCTAATGGACTGTTCATTTGCTACTATATATGTTTCTATTCTTCTTGTTCTCTAACAAATATTTCTGTCCAGACAGCTCCATATCCTCGAGATAACGTAACATTATCATTGAATGGCAAATTTAAATGCAGGATTAAAATGTTAGTCAAATGTGTGTGTGTGTGTGTAATGATGGATGTCTGTGTTTGGTGTAATGCTGCAGCTGATATGACAATGTGTGGGATAAGAGAGTCCAGGCGAAGTTGGGGTCCTAAAGTGTTGTTTATTTCGGGGGATTGCCTGTTTTTCCTTTTTATATATTCTGTACAGCATGTGAGATTTCTCTTTCTAAGTACATGTTAATGCAATGCAATGCTCGTGCTGAAATACTGTTTCTGAAACTATCTGGCCATTTTGGAAAGGCTAGACTGAATAAGAATGAACATTTAGACCTAAAATTACAGCTTTAATTCAGCAATTCTCAAAATGTACCGCTTCTATTTTTATGTGGTTGTTTTCCCAACTGCTTGTAGATTCCGAAAATGTCAGAAGGGACAATTATTTTAATATTTTTTTCAGGCTCAGTCAACTTTTACTTTGCAGGGGGCAGGTATGCCATCATACAGTGCCTACAGAGAGTATTCACACCCAGTGGTGTGTATTCATGGATGCCAAGGAAGCCAGGCTTCCCCCAAAAATTGACCAATTAAAAAAAACAAAATCATTCATTTTGCCTCTGTGTTATAATTTTCCATCAATTCGAAAGAGGCTGAATGTATCTCAACAGAGAAAGCATCCGAGTGAGCGAAACAGCACCCCTCTGTCTCTGTGTATAGGCCATGTATTTGATGCTGTCTGGTCCAAACGAGTATGGAAAAAAAAGTGTCAAAGGACATTGAGAGCATACCTCACTGACAGAAAAACTTGAATTGTTGCATCTCGTTGTGATGTCCTCCGGTGGCTAGCTAGCTACCTAAAATGGTCCTTTTCCTAAATTATCCATGGATGGAGATAGGGGTTTGGACTTGCGGTTTTAAGTAATTATCTGTACTGGCTAATGATTATAATGCTGATCCCACCATTCATTCATACATTGTTGTGCCCCTGGCCTGAAAGGATAGAAGTTGAATATGTAACTAGATGTAGAAGGCTAATGTTAACTAGCTGGCCTGGCACATCGTTCCCCATGAAAGGAAGTTAGGGTAGCGAGCAAGCATTTTAGCCAAATCTGACGAGTTATCTCCAAACAGAGTTCAACTTGATAACATGCATGCAGTTTTGTTGAACGTTACTCAAAGTAACAAGGTTCTACTCAACATACTGCAGACCAAAGACGATCAGTTAATGAACACAATGACTAATTTGGATGACAAATCAGCAGAACTCATTGAAGTCGCTGACCAAATGAATAATGAGAGAACTCGGGTGATGAAGATGGAAATGTGGCTTTCTAAGCAAGCGGAGGAAATCTCATCACTGAATCTCTCGCTCCGTACTCAAGACTTCTATCTGCAAACCATGACAGATAAGTTTGAGACCGAAAGGAGCAAGTGCGACACTCACGTGTCCAAAATCACTACTCTAAGCGCTCAAGTGGACCCTTAAGTACCATCTGGAGGAAGTCCGGAATGGTCACGCTCTACAGCGTGACTACCCATCCAAGCAACCGGAGCCCTGTACTCAAATGAGTAAAGACGATAGGTTTCAGACTTTGCCTCCCTCGAGTGTCCCTCAGTCTTCTCCTCTTGGCCATTCGGCACTGAGTAATATGGTGCCTCTTGGCCAACAACCCTCTCCGCTCGCTTGGCGCAGAATACCTTGACAAATGACTACGCTAAACTTGCCACAGCTTTGAAATTAGAATTCAGTGGTTCTGCAACTCACAAACACGATAGCTTACTGGCTAACACCGTCAAACAAGCTCAGAACGAACACCCACAAGCGTACTATCATAGGCTTTGTTCAGCTTACTTTGGCCTACTCACAAACAGGAATGGACGAGCTGTTACCATTCAGACAAATGTTTCTGTCAAACATGTATCCAACCTTCATTACTTACTTGGGCCCTGCTGCCCATGTTGGCTTGCCCATCTTACAACTCAGAGAGCTCGCAAGCACAGCTTTTAAGACATCAAAAGCTCGCAATGCTAAGAGCCTTGACCACTCGGTTTTGAAGTTTGACCAGGAGCACTCACTCCAGTTAGAGGGTGCATTATCAGGTATTGGAGCGTTGAGAGATGACGCACAACAACGGTTTGTACCATGATTCCAATAACCTCCGCGGTCTAAATAACTGTACCGCTACAATCAACCTGTTCGCCACGTTCCTGCACCCAACCCACACAAAGTGTCAGAGCACAAGGGTAACAAAGGGTTGAAGGGTGATCAAAACATAGACCAAGGTTCTCCAGAAGTTCCACTACGTGAAGAACTAAAGCGAGAAAAAATGTGAGAAAAGGGTAAAAGATAAGTCTCAAGGACTAGACAGGGAATTACCGGACACCAGGTCCGCAGGAATTAACACCCATAGCAGGGACGCTCAAATTCAAATTTCTCCCACTCTCACTCGAGACCATATCCAGGGCCCGCTTAACTTGTCATGCGCTAATTGATTCGGGCGTGGCAATATCTTTCAAACATTGTTAAATGATCTCAAAAAGGGCTTTGAAACCAACTAAACGTTGGTTAAAAGTGGAATGATGCGACACTAGTCTTCGAGGGGTCACCCAGACTACCTCACCTCTCACATTGAGAGTCATGCTGAAACTTCCAGGACATATCTCTCGTTCACAATGTGTTACCAGCCTCGAATCTGTACCCCTGCTCCTTGAATCTGTACTCCTGCTACTCGGCGCAGACTTGATTAATCGGTTACTTCCACTGATGGATTGGAAAAGCAACCAGGTATGGTCAGAGGCTACAGTGCCTTCTCCACTTACCACACTGTTTCCCCCTAACGCTAGTTGCAATGCAGTCATTCATGAAGGGTATTTTTTCTTGGGAAAAAGACATCTCGAAACCTCTAGGTGCAGAATCCGATCCAAAAAGATATTACGATATCTCGACACATTCCATCAGCAAACCTGATTGACCTTTCTTTTCATGATATTGAGCCAGCTGTCTCTGTGAATGAGCAACTTCCCTCCTTGCAGTCGTGCAATACGGTAGTTGAGATGAACTTCTCTTGCCCTTTGGACACTCCCGCAAGCACTGCGGCGGTCTCAGCAGTAAAAACATTGATGCACAGTGTACTCTGCTTCCGATGATACACCTTCCACTTTGTGGGGGACTGTCATCCCTTACAATGACACTAATGGCGTCAGTCCAGCAACTGACCCGATGACTCCCACTGTTGAAACACCTTACGATATCACAGACAGATATCCTCATCTCAGTTCACAGGTACTGAAGAGGTTGCCACACACGGACGCTGTGGTGACTGACAGACCTCGGCAGCCACTGAGGGTGTTGAAGCACAAACACCAGGAGATTTGGTTGAAAAATTACAGCCACTCTCATAATGAGGCCGCTAACAACTCATACACAGGGTCCGATCTTTTCGTTTGTGCCTCGGACACCAACACCACCCGCTGGTGGGGGGGTCCCGAGACACAAAGGGGGGGAATAGTAGACCAGACCCATGATGAGCCTCATCGAGGTCGGTGGCGAGGTTGAGACTGTGAATCACTGTACGAGGCCGCCAGACCAGAAAACAAATCTAGTTGTAAACTCCCCTGTGAGAACAGTGAGGAGCAGACAGGCCCCTAGATGGGGATTATCTTAGAACACATCTAAGATAGTACTGAGGTGTACCACACTGGTCGTAACTGAAGTCCATTGGACTCCACCTCAAACAAATGGCAAAAATACTCATGCTTTGCCATGTGTAGGTTCAACTACAATACAACTAGTAAAATGCTCTAATCATGTGTTCCGGTAGGATAATATTTCAGAATAAATCGGTAGGATAACTGGTCCCCTTGAGTACCAGTACCAATGACAGCAACAGTCAGATCCGCTACAATCAGTAAGAACGTTAGAGACCTTACCAATAAAATTACTCTTGACAACAGCGACAGAGTAGTTAGGAGTCACTCAGAGAACAAGGGGAAGGGAATCTCCAGAGCACTCTTCCAATGGTTAACACACATGCCACTCTAATAAATAGAATCCTCCATTCAGGAGGGAAGTTATTAGAATGAACCATGATCACACCACGTACGACTGGTCCAATACTTAAAGAATACTTCCGTCATGAGGTTAGCTCCTCCGTGGATAACATAGCTATGAAATAGACTTCTGCATACCTATCGCCACTACAATAGTAGAAGACAGTGATTCGTAGTAAAACCATTACAGACTCCCTCGACACCAGTTCTGACAGACCTCCAGGCATTGACCTGAAAATGACCTGATTACGTCACTCATTCTGAACAAGTTGTAGTCTGCCAGGATACTTGTTTTTTTTCCCTTGACATGCACTCTTGTGTAAGCATAAACGCACAATGTACAACGGAACATCCAAGTAGGACTTATGCTATGATCATTTAAGGGTCCGAGCAAAATACCAACATTATTAAAGTTGAACATTTACGTTGATGCCTTTGACTCTACAGCTACAGTACTCACCAGTTATCTTCCCAGAAGTCCATAGGTCATCCCTGTAGACTGCCCAAAACTAGTGCCTTACAGCTGTTGACTTATCATATAGTTATCAACTTAGGTTAGTGCCTAAGCAACACACCAAGTAGGAAAACCCTAGACATGACATTAGAGACAATGCCATGGTAGAGTCATTTTTCCAGGACATTGGACTTATATAGAATACAGTCCAATTAGATGTTTTTGGTGTGATAACTATATTTGGTATATCTATATATATGTCCATCCTTGTGATGAACCGCCCCGCTTTCAGAGAGCCTACCAAGTTCAACCACCAGAGGGGACTGCAACGATGATCTACAAACAAGACATCACGTGGTCATTATTTTTATGTTGATTTGTAACTTGCAAGATAATCACAAGATCCAAACCACCAATAAAATGCAAATTAATTACTTAAAAATCATACAATGTTATTTTCTGGATTTTTATTTTAGATTCCATCTCTCGCAGTTGAAGTGTACCTATGATAACAATTACAGACCTCTACATGCTTTGTAAGTAGGAAAACCGGCAGTGTATCAAATACTTGTTCTCCCCACTGTAGGTAGGGGTAAAGTGGCCAGGAAACAGGATAGATAACAGACAGTAATATATACTGTATTGTACATATAGGTAGGGGTGAAGTGATTAGGAAACAGTATACATAAGACAGTAATATATACTGTATTAGACATATACAGTTGAAGTCAGAAGTTTACATACACTTTTAGTTGGAGTCATTAAAACTCGTTTTTCAACCACTCCACAGATTTCTTGTTAACAAACTATAGTTTTGGCAAATCGGTTAGGACATCTACTTTGTGCATGACACAAGTACTTTTTCCAACAATTGTTTACAGACATCATGGGAAAATCAAAAGAAATCAGCCAAGACCAAAAGAATTGTAGACCTCAGAAAGAAAATTGTAGACCTCCGCAAGTCTGGTTTATCCTTGGGAGCAATTTCCAAATGCCTGAAGGTACCACGTTCATCTGTACAAACAATAGTATGCAAGTATAAACACCATGGGACAACGCAGCCGTCACACCTCTCCGGAAGCAGACGCAATCTGTTTCCTAGAGATGAACGTACTTTGGTGCGAAAAGTGCAGAACAATAGCAAAGGACCTTTTGAAGATGCTGGAGGAAACGGTTACAAAAGTATCTACATCCACAGCTAAACAAGTCCTATATTGACATAACCTGAAAGGCCGCTCAGCAAGAAAGAAGCCACTGCTCCAAAACCACCATAAAATAAGCCTGGCTATGGTTTGCAACTGCACATGGGGACAAAGATCATGCTTTTTGGAGAAATGTCCTCTGGTCTGATGAAACAAAAATAGAAATGTTTGGCCATAATGACCATCGTTATGTTTGAAGGAAAAAGGGAGAGGCTTGCAAGCCGAAGAGCACCATCCCAACCGTGAAGCATGGGGGTGGCAGCATCATGTTGTGGGGGTGCTTTGCTACAGGAGGGACTGGTGCACTTCACAAAATAGATGGCATCACGAGGAAGGAAAATTAGGTGGATATATTGAAGCAACATCTCAAGACATCAGTCAGGAAGTTAAAGCTTGGTCGCAAATGGGTCTTCTAAATGGACTATGACCCCAAGCATACTTCCAAAGTTGTGGCAAAAGTATAAGGACAACAAAGTCAAGGCATTGGAGTGGCCATTACAAAGCCCTGACCTCAATCCCATATAAAAGTTGTGGGCAGAACTGAAAAAGCGTGTGCGAGCAAGGAGGCCTACAAACCGGACTTAGTTACACCAGCTCTGTCAGGAGGAATGGGCCAAAATTCACCCAACTTATTGTAGAAAGCTTGTGGAAGGCTACCTGAAACATTTGACAATTTAAGTTAAACAATTTAAGGCAATGTTACCAAATACTAATTGCGTGTATGTAAACTTCTGACCCACAGGGAATGAGATGAAATAAATAAAAGCTGAAATATATAATTCTCTCAACTATTATTCTGACATTTCACATTCTTAAAAATAAAGTGGTGATCCTAACTGACCTAAAACAGGGTATTTTTTACTAGGATTAAATGTCCGGAATTGTGAAAAACTGAGTTTAAATGTATTTGGCTAGTGTGTATGTAAACTTCCGACTTCAACTGTATATGACCACACCCCCTATTTTACCAACTCTAGCAGATCTAGAAACATTAGAACAGATACCCATCAGAGCATAGACTTCTTTAGTCAAGATTCAGTTATAACCAGAATGTCCACCGCTTTTTTTTTGAGAAGCCCGAGTTACAATAAAATCAATTTTCGAAATCAAACTTCTGTTATTTACAGGAATCAGTCTGAGGCTGCAGCTGTGGGATTTCATATCAGACTGAGTTTCAATGATGGCATACCCTGGTCAAACCCTCCCCTAACCCGGACGACACTCGGCCAATTGTACGCCGCCCTATGGGACTGCCGATCATGGCTGGTTGTGTTACAGCCCGGGATCAAACCAGGGTCTGTAGTGATGCCACTAGCACTGAGATGCATTAGACCGCTGTGCCACTTTGGAGCCTTACTAGAACCCCTACTAGAAAATACCACTAGGTTGGTTTGCAATATATACAAGATTGCCTAGAACTGAACCAGTATGCCTATGCATCGAACTATGCTCATTTGTTAAACACTTATTTGAAAATACCATAGGGCTAGCTTGAATTGGTATAGATACAAGATTGTTTAGAACAAATACCATAGGGCTAGCTTGAATTGGTATAGATACACGATTGTTTAGAACAAATACCATAGGGCTAGCTTGAATTGGTATAGATACAAGATTGTTTAGAACAAATACCATAGGGCTAGCTTGAATTGGTATAGATACAAGATTGTTTAGAACAAATACCATAGGGATAGCTTGGATTGGTATAGATAGAAGATTGTTTAGAACAAATAACATAGGGCTAGCTTGAATTGGTATAGATACAAGATTGTCTCGAACAAATACCATAGGGCTAGCTTGAATTGGTATAGATACAAGATTGTCTCGAACAATGGTTCCTAACCTTTTTTGGTTACTGTAACACTAACTGAATTTCTCTCTGCCCGGAGTACCCCTGATGTTCCCCCTCATGTGCATTTTACCAGTAACCCTATGGTCTAGTCCCAGTACCCCTGGTTGGGAACCACTGGTCTAGAACTGTACCATTGGGTCAACGCCTTGAGTGAGTTGCAGCCCAGAGCAAGGATGGAGATTAAAACATAAGTCAATGATGGTTACTTGTTGCGGGCCTAGAGAAAAATTATAATGCTGATCATTTACAGTTGGGGTTACCTAAGCGGGACTCGGGTGTTGATAAATCAATGTCTCGGCGCAGCCTTGAAATGCGAGGACAGGGTTCAGGACACAAGATTATTTGGATCAAATCAAATGTATTTATATAGCCCTTCTTACATCAGCTGATATCTCAAAGTGCTGTACAGAAACCCGGCCTAAAACCCCAAACAGCAAGCAATGCAGGTGTAGAAGCACGGTGGCTAGGAAAAACTCCCAAGAAAGGACAAAACCTAGGAAGAAACCTAGAACCAGGCTATGTGGGGTGGCCAGTCCTCTTCTGGCTGTGCCGGGTGGAGATTATAACAGAACATGGCCAAGATGTTCAAATGTTCATAAATGACCAGCATGGTCAAATAATAGTGATACATTTATTACATCCAATTTTTTATTATTAAGTGGCTAGAGATTTGAGTCAGTATGTTGGCAGCAGCCACTCAATGTTAGTGATAGATGTTTAACAGTCTGATGGCCTTGAGATAGAAGCTGTTTTCCAGTCTCTCGGTCCCTGCTTTGATGCACCTGTACTGACCTCGCCTTCTGGATGATAGTGGTGTGAACAGGCAGTGGCTCGGATGGTTGTTGTCATTGATCTTTTTGGCCTTCCTGTGACATTGAGTGGTGTAGGTGTCCTGGAGGGCAGGTAAGTTTGCCCCCGGTGATGCGTTGTGCAGACCTCACTACCCTCTGGAGAGCCCTGCGGTTGTGGGCGGAGCAGCTGCCGTACCAGGCGGTGATACAGCCCGACAGGATGCTCTCGATTGTGCATCTGTAAATGTTCGTGAGTGTTTTAGGTGACAAGCTACATTTCTTCAGCCTCCTGAGGTTGAAGAGGCGCTGTTAAAGATGCATTCCAGCCTCACTTGGTTTAAAGTAGAAGAAAGATTGACTGCATCACTTTTTTGTTTTATGAGAAATATTACTTTAATGAAAATTCCAAATGATCTGTATAATCAAATAACATAGTTCTGACATGCCACCAGGGATCTCTTCACAGTCCCCAGGTCCAAAACCAATTTAAGGCAACGCATGGTGTTGCATAGAGCCATGGCTACATGGAAAACCCTTCTATCTCAAATTACCCAAGCAAATAGCAAAATCAGCATTAAAAAAACAAACAATAAAACAACACCTTACAAGACCCCTCCCCTATCTCACCTAGATAACTTGTATGTCCATTTAAAGTCATGTTTTTTCTGAATGTTTTGTCTGCACAGGACCTTTTGTATTTCTATATATTTTTTTGAAATTGACGTAGTTTTGTTCTTGTCTATTAATGTTCTGTATTATGTCATGCTTTGTGTGAACCCCAGGAAGAGTAGCTGCTGCTTTTGCAACAGCTAATGGGGATCCTTATAAAACACCAAATACACATGGTGTACACCATCCAACGAAATGCTCACTTGCAGGTTCCTTCTTGACAATGCAACAACCATACGAAATAATACAATATGTAATATTTTTTTTTATTTTTTTATTTTACCTTTATTTAACCAGGCAAGTCAGTTAAGAACAAATTCTTATTTTCAATGACGGCCTGGGAACAGTGGGTTAACTGCCTGTTCAGGGGCAGAACGACAGATTTGTACCTTGTCAGCTCGGGGGTTTGAACTCGCAACCTTCCGGTTACTAGTCCAACGCTCTAACCACTAGGCTACCCTGCCGCCCCGAATATGAACATAAAGTAAATGTCTCAGTAGAATATAAGTAACATTTTAGCATAATTATAATACAGAAAGGCATTTATAGTAATTTTAGAGAGAAAGGGAGGCAACAAGTGGCCTTCTCACCCTTCGCCACACAATGAGGGAATTCGATTAAGCTGAACTGTGGTGTACCGGGCTATGGCCTGAATCATCAGAAGCGGTGAGGGAGGAGCGCTTTCCAAATCGAACAGTGAGCTGCTGGGTCATGTTATCAAAAACGCAGCATGATGCATCGCTCAGAAACATACATATATTTTCATTAAAATATAGTTTTGTTTTCATTGTCTGATAAAGGTAGATAAAGCATGCTTATCACGTATTACTTTTACATGTGAAAACACAGAATCCTACTCATTACTCTACATACTTAACTTACATCACTTTTGTTTTGAGGCGACTTCGTTGCCTGCCAAAACGGGGACCCTGGCTCATTGCCCGGTGGCAGCCCGGTTCCAACGCTAACCAAGTTCATCCTGGGAAGGTAATGGGCATTAATCAAATCCTCTCCATGCTCTTCTGGACGGCAATTTTGACGTTGACGTCAACACAGCAATGGCGGATGCAGTGGAGGAAGTTCTTGAAGGCAGCTGGTAAGATTAAATATAATTATCACTGTTGTCAGAGATATTTATGACATCAGTTGAATCAGTATTTTCATAATATAAAACAATATTTGTTAGCTACGTTACATCTGGGAAAAGTAGGTTGCCGTTCTGGGGTGATGATGGTTTTGGACTGTATCGATTAGCTACTAGCCGGAGATCGAGCGATGCTCTGATCTGAAACAGCCCAGCTAACGTTTCGTTAGTCTAGGTAGGCTTTCACAAGAAAGTAGCTAGGCAATTCGATAACCATTGTTTGCAATACTAGCTAGCTACAACAACAACTAGTGTTGTCATTCCTGAGCGACACTGCTGGTTTTGTTTAGGATTTTGATGTGTAAATATTGCTAACGTTAGCTAGCTAGCTGTAGACTCGAGAGGTTGTGGCTTAATTATATTTTTTTCTATTGTCAACAGTAGCCACTCATCCCCTATCATCAAAGTTGTCCTAATGGCTGTGAAGTGAGGTTCTGGCTGCCACAGTATCTGTGCGTTATGCCGCGTTCAAAACAACTGGGAACTCAGAAATCTCCGATTTTAGTGCGTTTAAAACAACTGGGAACTCGGGGAAAAAAGAACTCCGACTGAGAATTTGTTTCGAACGTGACGTCGGAAACTCGGGCATCTTTGTAGAGCTATGACATTCCAACCTGAAGATTACCGACGTCATGATTTGACCTCTGTTATTTCCGAGTTTCTAGTTGTCTTGAAAGCAGCTAGAGATGTCGACGCTGAATGTGTATGACGTGTCTGGTCTCTGACGCCCACGAAGTTCCGATTCAAACTCCCATTAGACAGCTCTGCTGGAGTTTTGCTGAGCAACTATCTTCATTTACTCCCATTACGGCTGGTATGTACTTCCAAAAAAGGTATACATTTTGGGCTTCCGAGTGGCGCAGTCTAAGGCACTGCATCTCAGTTCAAGAGGCGTCACTACAGTCCCTGGTTCGAATCCAGGCTGTACCACATCCGTCCATGTTTGGGAGTCCCATTGGGTGGCACGCAATTGGCCCAGTGTCGTCCGGGTTTGGCCGGGGTAGGCCATCATTGTAAATAAGAATTGTTCTTAACTGACTGTTGAAGACTTCTGACCTGTGTGGCAGTAATGAGTGAAGTCTGGCAGCAATTGGAGGTGCAAAATAGGTTGTTGTTTTTTTGGTTAATTTATACCTTTTTTTGGAAGTACATACCCACCGTAATGGGCACTAAATTAAGATGGTTGCTCAGTGATACTCTATATTTGGTGAATAACGCATGTATTTCTACATTATAATGCATGCAGAGCTGTCCAATTGATTTTGAATTGAAGCTTCCTCTGCGTTGCGCCACGTTCAAAACAACTGGGAACTCGGGGAAAAAACAAGCCCGACTGGGGAAAAAATCCAACTCTGTCCTCTTTCTAGAGCTCTGAATTCCTGACCTGAAGATCACTGATGTCATGATTTGTCCTCGTATTTTTCAGAGTTCCCAAATGTTCTGAATGCGGCATTAGAGACCAGACATGTCATACTCATCGTCGACATCTCTAACATGCTGACCACACCGCTCGCGTCATAAAATAAATTTACCCATGCATGTTATTCAATCATTGCATCCACCCTGCTTGTGCGCGTCTGCGTAGCCAGGCGCTAAAATAGAACTTGGTTCTAATTGTGACGCTTGATGCACTGAAAGTCCCGCCTCTCCCATCTCCTCATTGGTTTTGAGGAGCATATACCCACGTGGGTGATTGAAAGATTAACTGAGGTTCACACTCCAGTCCAGGTGGTGGGGGTGATGCACCTTAAAGTCGGTTGTCAACCGCCATATAAGTCCAAAGATGAAGAAGAAGGATGAGAGATTACTAAAAAATAACTTGGTTTACCCTTTTATCTGAGGATTAATTGTCAGAGTAGAGGACCTTGTGCATTTCAGGTAAAATAACAACCCAATGTTTATATCCCAAGACAAATTAGCTAGCAACAGCAAGCTAGCTAGCTAAATGTCCATGAATGTTTCATGTGTTTCAACCTATCCCCAAATTAATATAGTTGGTTTTGATATTTCAACCTGCGTGTCCTGATTGCGTCTGGTGTGGGTGGACAGGACAAAATGAACATGCGCTCTGGTCACATGTAACGCACAGATACTGGGGAGTGTTTTATGCCTGTGGAGCTGTTCCTGATCCAGCTAAACATCAGTCAAATCACATTTTTATGCAGGGCGATATGTATCAAATATAATTTCATGATATTTTTGACGGTATGACAGTATTTTATGTGTTTGAATAATGTTCTAGGTATGCTTTCTGAGTATCTAATTTCCCCAGGCAGGATCACACATCAATTATAGGGATTTCAATGGGCCTTTCTCCATTTATACTGTTCAATCCAGCTCGAAGCAAAAATTATTTTCTGCATTTTCATACATTTCTGCATTTCCTGCACTCATTTTCACATTGTACCATGCAGCATGGTAGGGGCAACACATCTAGGACTAGTTCATTGGTGAATTGTTGGAATCGTGGAAATATAGTGATTATAATTCTATACTTGGAATGTAGTGGGAGAAGCACCTTGAGTACATTGTTGTTTGACAACGAATGAATAAGCCAGTGAGAAATATTTTTTTACGGTAGGAACCAAAGTGTTGGTCAGTGTTTCCAGGTGACCCTAATTATGTTACATTACATGATTTCTTATGTCATATAGCTAACTAGCTAACCAACATATTCATGCTTACCTATTCCTCTCTGATAAGCATTTTTGTACAACAGTATCTTATGCACCTGCATAAGTGCACCTGCACTTATGCACCTGCATCAGTGCACCTGCACTGGTACCAGGCCGTATTAGCTAACTAGCTACGTATATTTAGCAAGCTAGCTTGCCAGCTAACTAGCGATTAGCATTAACACAATGTATTTTTCCCAACACCTTGCTAAGAAAATAAACTAGATGACGGTAGTTTGGAGACAGTAAAATACTCAAACTAAGTGTGATTCTAGAAGGCTTGTGGAAAGCAGCAGGTCACCGACATTGTTGCATCCATCTAACCATGCGGAGTGAACGGCAAGAAAGTGCTGGTGACTCTGTGGTCGAGTACCTGCTCTCTCCTTGAGTGATGCAGGGCTTGGTGTGGTTAGCAGCATGCAGTAGGAGAGGGGGAGAAATGACTCCAGTAGCAAACGGAAGTAAACTATAAAAACTCACTGCGCTGGAGTTGCATATGACATTTAACAAACCAAACATTAAAATACAGTTATAGAAGGTAAAGTAAAAACTGAAACCAGTTCTTGAATCAATACTGGTATATATTAAAATATGGTGTACTGCTCAGCCCTTATCCGAACAATGGCCTTCATCAGCTTGGTCAGGAATCAGGATAGTGTAAAGACAGGCTGCTAAATGTGTTCCTCTTGTCATTATAGTAAAGTGAAGGACATTCAAACAAGCTCTGTATATGTGTCAACCAGCGTACTGTAGGCAAATGATGCCATTCATTTTCCCCATTGATAGATGCTAACTACCTTGAGCGCCTATTGATGAAGGTATCTTCTCCCCAGGGGACTTTAGTTAAGAGCCCGACACTCAGTCTGTATGTGAACATGCATTTCTTACGGTACGGTTTTGGAAACATCGTTAGCAAAAAAAATAGTATCCTCGAGCACTCTCTAGGGTAGCACCATAGTGTAGCCGGAGGACAGCTATTTTCCATCCTCCTCTGAAACAGGGAAAGAAACACTTGTTCTAATGATTACACCCCAGATCAGCTAGATGCAGGTAAGAGTGTGCAAGGTGGTATTACCCCATACCCCTGTACATTGACTCGGTACTGGTAGCCATGTTATTACCCCATACCCCTGTACATTGACTCGGTACTGGTAGCCATGTTATTACCCCATACCCCTGTACACCGACTTGGTACTGGTAGCCATGTTATTACCCCTGTACATTGACTCGGTACTGGTAGCCATGTTATTACCCAATACCCCTGTAAATCAAATCAAATCAAATGTATTTATATAGCCCTTCGTACATCAGCTGATATCTCAAAGTGCTGTACAGAAACCCAGCCTAAAACCCCAAACAGCAAGCAATGCAGGTGTAGAAGCACGGTGGTTAGGAAAAACTCCCTAGGAAGAAACCTAGAGAGGAACCAGGCTATGTGGGGTGGCCAGTCCTCTTCTGGCTGTGCCGGGTGGAGATTATAACAGAACATGGCCAAGATGTTCAAATGTTCATAAATGACCAGCATGGTCCAATAATAATAAGGCAGAACAGTTGAAACTGGAGCAGCAGCACGGCCAGGTGGACTGGGGACAGCAAGGAGTCATCATGTTAGGTAGTCCTGAGGCATGGTCCTAGGGCTCAGGTCCTCCGAGAGAGAGAAAGAAAGAGAGAAAAAGAGAATTAGAGAGAGCACACGTAAATTCCCACAGGACACCGAATAGGACAGGAGATGTACTTCAGATATAACAAACTGACCCTAGCCCCCCGACACATAAACTACTGCAGCATAAATACTGGAGGCTGAGACAGGAGGGGTCAGGAGACACTATGGCCCCATCTGAGGACACCCCCGGACAGGGCCAAACAGGAAGGATATAACCCCACCCACAAAGCACAGCCCCCACACCACTAGAGGGACATCTTCAACCACCAACTCACCACCAATTATTGCTTTTATTATTACGCGTTATACTTTTTCTATATTTTTTATATTTTGCATCTCTGCATTGTTGGGAAGGGCCCGTAAGTCAGCTTTTCTCTGTTAGTCTACACCTGTGAAATTGTTTGTGATATAAAATTAAAGGGCTTTATGTTTCTAGAATCGTATCACAATTGAGAATTCATTCACGTTTAGATGGAGAATTTGTCTTGTTTTGTCTGCCAGAGCCAGTCTACCACTGAACAGAACATATAAGGTCCTTGGACCTTAGGAAGTAACAGTAGACTCCTTAAGAGAACTTCTTGGGCTACCTTTCACATAGAATGAGCCCTGGTTAATCCATTCATTTCAGTATCCTTCCTTCTGGTCATTATTTATATGGTTACAAAGACACTGTTCATGAGCAGGGAGAACAGAGACACAGTCTATCCGGCAGGAAATCACTGCTGTTATGGAAGGGTTGTATCTGTTGCAACAGGGAGGGAATCACGAGGACGGGTTGTGTCTGTTGTAACAGGGAGGGAATCACGTGGACTGGTTGTGTCTGTTGCAACAGGGAGGGAATCACGAGGACTGGTTGTGTCTGTTGTAACAGGGAGGGAATCACGAGGACTGGTTGTGTCTGTTGTAACAGGGAGGGAATCACGAGGACTGGTTGTGTCTGTTGTAACAGGGAGGGAATCACGAGGACTGGTTGTCTGTTGTAACAGGGAGGGAATCATGCTAATAAGGACGGGTTGTGTCTGTTGCAACAGGGAGGGAATTACGAGGACTGGTTGTGTCTGTTGTAACAGGGAGGGAATCATGCTAATAAGGACGGGTTGTGTCTAGGGATGTAAAGATTCACAAATCGGTCCCCGATTCAAATGTTTAATACAAGTGCCTGGGTCGGTGAACCTCAAACCGCACTAAGCGTGTAACTACGTTGACAGTCATTGATCTACAAGTCATTTAAAGCATGCCGAACAACTCCAGGCAATATCAGTAGCCTAGGCAATCTGAGCACTGTGCCCAGCTCCAGTAGCCTAGTCAAACTGAGCACTACACCCAGCTCCAGTAGCCTAGTCAATCTGAGAACTGTTCCCAGCTTCAGCAGCCTCGTCAATCTGAGCACTACACCCAGCTCCAGTAGCCTAGTCAATCTGAGCACTGTTCCCAACACGCTGACCAATGCCAGGTAGGCGGCCTGTTCCTGATCTTGCACATCTGCGCTGCACCTTAAACATTCAAATGCTAAAATGGCTTGTGTGATATTAGGCTTTATTATACTGAACAAAAATATAAACGCAACAGGCAACATTTTCAAAGATTTTACTGAGTTACAGTTCATATAAGGAAATCAGTCAATTGAAATGAATGCATTAGGCCCTAATCTATGGATTTCACATGACTGGGCAGGGGCACACCCCCAGAAATACTCCTCAGCACTCCCCTCCCCACTGCTAATTTATTATAATAGTGAAGACATCAAAACTATGATATTAACACATATGGAATCATGTAGTAACCAAAAAAGTGAGATTCTTCAAATACCTGTATATAGCCTCCACATTGACTCTGTACCGGTACCCCCTGTATATAGCCTCCACATTGACTCTGTACCGGTACCCCCTGTATATAGCCTCCACATTGACTCTGTACCGGTACCCCCTGTATATAGCCTCCACATTGACTCTGTACCGGTACCCCCTGTATATAGCCTCCACATTTACTCTGTACCGGTACCCGCTGTATATAGCCTCCACATTGACTCTGTACCGGTACCCCCTGTATATAGCCTCCACATTGACTCTGTACCGTAACACCCTGTATATAGCCTCCACATTGACTCTGTACCGTAATACCCTGTATATAGCCTCCACATTGACTCTGTACTGTAATACCCTGTATATAGCCTCCACATTGACTCTGTACCGGTACCCCCTGTATATAGCCTCCACATTGACTCTGTACCGTAACACCCTGTATATTGCCTCCACATTGACTCTGTACCAGTACCCCCTGTATATAGCCTCCACATTGACTCTGTACCGGTACCCCCTGTATATAGCCTCCACATTGACTCTGTACCGGTACCCCCTGTATATAGCCTCCACATTGACTCTGTACCGTAACACCCTGTATATAGCCTCCACATTGACTCTGTACCGTAATACCCTGTATATAGCCTCCACATTGACTCTGTACCGTAATACCCTGTATATAGCCTCCACATTGACTCTGTACCGTAACACCCTGTATATAGCCTCCACATTGACTCTGTACCGGTACCCCCTGTATATAGCCTCCACATTGACTCTGTACCGGTACCCCCTGTATCTAGCCTCCACATTGACTCTGTACCGGTACCCCCTGTATATAGCCTCCACATTGACTCTGTACCGTAACACCCTGTATATAGCCTCCACATTGACTCTGTACCGGTACCCCCTGTATATAGCCTCCACATTGACTCTGTACCGGTACCCCCTGTATATAGCCTCCACATTGACTCTGTACCGGTACCCCCTGTATATAGCCTCCACATTGACTCTGTACCGGTACCCCCTGTATCTAGCCTCCACATTGACTCTGTACCGGTACCCCCTGTATATAGCCTCCACATTGACTCTGTACCGTAACACCCTGTATATAGCCTCCACATTGACTCTGTACCGGTACCCCCTGTATATAGCCTCCACATTGACTCTGTACCGGTACCCCCTGTATATAGCCTCCACATTGACTGTACCGGTACCCCCTGTATATAGCCTCCACATTGACTCTGTACCGGTACCCCCTGTATATAGCCTCCACATTGACTCTGTACCGTAACACCCTGTATATAGCCTCCACATTGACTCTGTACCGGTACCCCCTGTATATAGCCTCCACATTGACTCTGTACCGGTACCCCCTGTATATAGCCTCCACATTGACTCTGTACCGGTACCCCCTGTATATAGCCTCCACATTGACTCTGTACCGGTACCCGCTGTATATAGCCTCCACATTGACTCTGTACCGGTACCCCCTGTATATAGCCTCCACATTGACTCTGTACCGGTACCCCCTGTATATAGCCTCCACATTGACTCTGTACCGGTCCCCGCTGTATATAGCCTCCACATTGACTCTGTACCGGTACCCCCTGTATATAGCCTCCACATTGACTCTGTACCGGTACCCCCTGTATATAGCCTCCACATTGACTCTGTACCGTAACACCCTGTAAATAGCCTCCACATTGACTCTGTACCGTAATACCCTGTATATAGCCTCCACATTGACTCTGTACTGTAATACCCTGTATATAGCCTCCACATTGACTCTGTACCGTAACACCCTGTATATAGCCTCCACATTGACTCTGTACCGGTACCCCCTGTATATAGCCTCCACATTGACTCTGTACCGGTACCCCCTGTATCTAGCCTCCACATTGACTCTGTACCGGTACCCCCTGTATATAGCCTCCACATTGACTCTGTACCGTAACACCCTGTATATAGCCTCCACATTGACTCTGTACCGTAATACCCTGTATATAGCCTCCACATTGACTCTGTACCGTAATACCCTGTATATAGCCTCCACATTGACTCTGTACCGGTACCCGCTGTATATAGCCTCCACATTGACTCTGTACCGGTACCCCCTGTATATAGCCTCCACATTGACTCTGTACCGGTACCCCCTGTATATAGCCTCCACATTGACTCTGTACCGTAACACCCTGTATATAGCCTCCACATTGACTCTGTACCGTAATACCCTGTATATAGCCTCCACATTGACTCTGTACTGTAATACCCTGTATATAGCCTCCACATTGACTCTGTACCGGTACCCCCTGTATATAGCCTCCACATTGACTCTGTACCGTAACACCCTGTATATTGCCTCCACATTGACTCTGTACCAGTACCCCCTGTATATAGCCTCCACATTGACTCTGTACCGGTACCCCCTGTATATAGCCTCCACATTGACTCTGTACCGGTACCCCCTGTATATAGCCTCCACATTGACTCTGTACCGTAACACCCTGTATATAGCCTCCACATTGACTCTGTACCGGTACCCCCTGTATATAGCCTCCACATTGACTCTGTACCGGTACCCCCTGTATCTAGCCTCCACATTGACTCTGTACCGGTACCCCCTGTATATAGCCTCCACATTGACTCTGTACCGTAACACCCTGTATATAGCCTCCACATTGACTCTGTACCGTAATACCCTGTATATAGCCTCCACATTGACTCTGTACCGTAATACCCTGTATATAGCCTCCACATTGACTCTGTACCGGTACCCGCTGTATATAGCCTCCACATTGACTCTGTACCGGTACCCCCTGTATATAGCCTCCACATTGACTCTGTACCGGTACCCCCTGTATATAGCCTCCACATTGACTCTGTACCGTAACACCCTGTATATAGCCTCCACATTGACTCTGTACCGTAATACCCTGTATATAGCCTCCACATTGACTCTGTACTGTAATACCCTGTATATAGCCTCCACATTGACTCTGTACCGGTACCCCCTGTATATAGCCTCCACATTGACTCTGTACCGTAACACCCTGTATATTGCCTCCACATTGACTCTGTACCAGTACCCCCTGTATATAGCCTCCACATTGACTCTGTACCGGTACCCCCTGTATATAGCCTCCACATTGACTCTGTACCGGTACCCCCTGTATATAGCCTCCACATTGACTCTGTACCGTAACACCCTGTATATAGCCTCCACATTGACTCTGTACCGTAATACCCTGTATATAGCCTCCACATTGACTCTGTACCGTAATACCCTGTATATAGCCTCCACATTGACTCTGTACCGTAACACCCTGTATATAGCCTCCACATTGACTCTGTACCGGTACACCCTGTATATAGCCTCCACATTGACTCTGTACCGGTACCCCCTGTATCTAGCCTCCACATTGACTCTGTACCGGTACCCCCTGTATCTAGCCTCCACATTGACTCTGTACCGTAACACCCTGTATATAGCCTCCACATTGACTCTGTACCGGTACCCCCTGTATATAGCCTCCACATTGACTCTGTACCGGTACCCCCTGTATATAGCCTCCACATTGACTCTGTACCGGTACCCCCTGTATATAGCCTCCACATTGACTCTGTACCGTAACACCCTGTATATAGCCTCCACATTGACTCTGTACCGGTACCCCCTGTATATAGCCTCCACATTGACTCTGTACCGGTACCCCCTGTATATAGCCTCCACATTGACTCTGTACCGGTACCCCCTGTATATAGCCTCCACATTGACTCTGTACCGGTACCCCCTGTATATAGCCTCCACATTGACTCTGTACCGGTACCCCCTGTATATAGCCTCCACATTGACTCTGTACCGTAACACCCTGTATATAGCCTCCACATTGACTCTGTACCGGTACCCCCTGTATATAGCCTCCACATTGACTCTGTACCGGTACCCCCTGTATATAGCCTCCACATTGACTCTGTACCGGTACCCCCTGTATATAGCCTCCACATTGACTCTGTACCGGTACCCGCTGTATATAGCCTCCACATTGACTCTGTACCGGTACCCCCTGTATATAGCCTCCACATTGACTCTGTACCGGTACCCCCTGTATATAGCCTCCACATTGACTCTGTACCGGTCCCCGCTGTATATAGCCTCCACATTGACTCTGTACCGGTACCCCCTGTATATAGCCTCCACATTGACTCTGTACCGGTACCCCCTGTATATAGCCTCCACATTGACTCTGTACCGTAACACCCTGTAAATAGCCTCCACATTGACTCTGTACCGTAATACCCTGTATATAGCCTCCACATTGACTCTGTACTGTAATACCCTGTATATAGCCTCCACATTGACTCTGTACCGGTACCCCCTGTATATAGCCTCCACATTGACTCTGTACCGGTACCCCCTGTATATAGCCTCCACATTGACTCTGTACCGGTACCCCCTGTATATAGCCTCCACATTGACTCTGTACCGTAACACCCTGTATATTGCCTCCACATTGACTCTGTACCAGTACCCCCTGTATATAGCCTCCACATTGACTCTGTACCGGTACCCCCTGTATATAGCCTCCACATTGACTCTGTACCGGTACCCCCTGTATATAGCCTCCACATTGACTCTGTACCGTAACACCCTGTATATAGCCTCCACATTGACTCTGTACCGTAATACCCTGTATATAGCCTCCACATTGACTCTGTACCGTAATACCCTTTATATAGCCTCCACATTGACTCTGTACCGTAATACCCTGTAGATAGCCTCCACATTGACTCTGTACCGTAACACCCTGTATATAGCCTCCACATTGACTCTGTACCGGTACCCCCTGTATATAGCCTCCACATTGACTCTGTACCGGTACCCCCTGTATCTAGCCTCCACATTGACTCTGTACCGGTACCCCCTGTATATAGCCTCCACATTGACTCTGTACCGTAACACCCTGTATATAGCCTCCACATTGACTCTGTACCGGTACCCCCTGTATATAGCCTCCACATTGACTCTGTACTGGTACCCCCTGTATATAGCCTCCACATGGACTCTGTACCGTAACACCCTGTATATAGCCTCCACATTGACTCTGTACCGGTACCCCCTATATATAGCCTCCACATTGACTCTGTACCGGTACCCCCTGTATATAGCCTCCACATTGACTCTGTACCGGTACCCCCTGTATATAGCCTCCACATTGACTCTGTACCGGTACCCCCTGTATATAGCCTCCACATTGACTCTGTACCGGTACCCCCTGTATATAGCCTCCACATTGACTCTGTACCGTAACACCCTGTATATAGCCTCCACATTGACTCTGTACCGTAATACCCTGTATATAGCCTCCACATTGACTCTGTACTGTAATACCCTGTATATAGCCTCCACATTGACTCTGTACCGGTACCCCCTGTATATAGCCTCCACATTGACTCTGTACCGGTACCCCCTGTATATAGCCTCCACATTGACTCTGTACCGGTACCCCCTGTATATAGCCTCCACATTGACTCTGTACCGTAACACCCTGTATATTGCCTCCACATTGACTCTGTACCAGTACCCCCTGTATATAGCCTCCACATTGACTCTGTACCGGTACCCCCTGTATATAGCCTCCACATTGACTCTGTACCGGTACCCCCTGTATATAGCCTCCACATTGACTCTGTACCGTAACACCCTGTATATAGCCTCCACATTGACTCTGTACCGTAATACCCTGTATATAGCCTCCACATTGACTCTGTACCGTAATACCCTGTATATAGCCTCCACATTGACTCTGTACCGTAATACCCTGTATATAGCCTCCACATTGACTCTGTACCGTAACACCCTGTATATAGCCTCCACATTGACTCTGTACCGGTACCCCCTGTATATAGCCTCCACATTGACTCTGTACCGGTACCCCCTGTATCTAGCCTACACATTGACTCTGTACCGGTACCCCCTGTATATAGCCTCCACATTGACTCTGTACCGTAACACCCTGTATATAGCCTCCACATTGACTCTGTACCGGTACCCCCTGTATATAGCCTCCACATTGACTCTGTACCGGTACCCCCTGTATATAGCCTCCACATTGACTCTGTACCGGTACCCCCTGTATATAGCCTCCACATTGACTCTGTACCGTAACACCCTGTATATAGCCTCCACATTGACTCTGTACCGGTACCCCCTGTATATAGCCTCCACATTGACTCTGTACCGGTACCCCCTGTATATAGCCTCCACATTGACTCTGTACCGGTACCCCCTGTATATAGCCTCCACATTGACTCTGTACCGGTACCCCCTGTATATAGCCTCCACATTGACTCTGTACCGTAACACCCTGTATATAGCCTCCACATTGACTCTGTACCGGTACCCCCTGTATATAGCCTCCACATTGACTCTGTACCGGTACCCCCTGTATATAGCCTCCACATTGACTCTGTACCGGTACCCCCTGTATATAGCCTCCACATTGACTCTGTACCGGTACCCGCTGTATATAGCCTCCACATTGACTCTGTACCGGTACCCCCTGTATATAGCCTCCACATTGACTCTGTACCGGTACCCCCTGTATATAGCCTCCACATTGACTCTGTACCGGTACCCCCTGTATATAGCCTCCACATTGACTCTGTACCGTAATACCCTGTATATAGCCTCCACATTGACTCTGTACTGTAATACCCTGTATATAGCCTCCACATTGACTCTGTACCGTAACACCCTGTATATAGCCTCCACATTGACTCTGTACCGGTACCCCCTGTATATAGCCTCCACATTGACTCTGTACTGGTACCCCCTGTATATAGCCTCCACATGGACTCTGTACCGTAACACCCTGTATATAGCCTCCACATTGACTCTGTACCGGTACCCCCTATATATAGCCTCCACATAGACTCTGTACCGGTACCCCCTGTATATAGCCTCCACATTGACTCTGTACCGGTACCCCCTGTATATAGCCTCCACATTGACTCTGTACCGGTACCCCCTGTATATAGCCTCCACATTGACTCTGTACCGGTACCCCCTGTATATAGCCTCCACATTGACTCTGTACCGTAACACCCTGTATATAGCCTCCACATTGACTCTGTACCGTAATACCCTGTATATAGCCTCCACATTGACTCTGTACTGTAATACCCTGTATATAGCCTCCACATTGACTCTGTACCGGTACCCCCTGTATATAGCCTCCACATTGACTCTGTACCGGTACCCCCTGTATATAGCCTCCACATTGACTCTGTACCGGTACCCCCTGTATATAGCCTCCACATTGACTCTGTACCGTAACACCCTGTATATTGCCTCCACATTGACTCTGTACCAGTACCCCCTGTATATAGCCTCCACATTGACTCTGTACCGGTACCCCCTGTATATAGCCTCCACATTGACTCTGTACCGTAACACCCTGTATATAGCCTCCACATTGACTCTGTACCGTAATACCCTGTATATAGCCTCCACATTGACTCTGTACCGTAATACCCTGTATATAGCCTCCACATTGACTCTGTACCGTAATACCCTGTATATAGCCTCCACATTGACTCTGTACCGTAACACCCTGTATATAGCCTCCACATTGACTCTGTACCGGTACCCCCTGTATATAGCCTCCACATTGACTCTGTACCGGTACCCCCTGTATCTAGCCTCCACATTGACTCTGTACCGGTACCCCCTGTATATAGCCTCCACATTGACTCTGTACCGTAACACCCTGTATATAGCCTCCACATTGACTCTGTACCGGTACCCCCTGTATATAGCCTCCACATTGACTCTGTACCGGTACCCCCTGTATATAGCCTCCACATTGACTCTGTACCGGTACCCCCTGTATATAGCCTCCACATTGACTCTGTACCGTAACACCCTGTATATAGCCTCCACATTGACTCTGTACCGGTACCCCCTGTATATAGCCTCCACATTGACTCTGTACCGGTACCCCCTGTATATAGCCTCCACATTGACTCTGTACCGGTACCCCCTGTATATAGCCTCCACATTGACTCTGTACAGGTACCCCCTGTATATAGCCTCCACATTGACTCTGTACCGTAACACCCTGTATATAGCCTCCACATTGACTCTGTACCGGTACCCCCTGTATATAGCCTCCACATTGACTCTGTACCGGTACCCCCTGTATATAGCCTCCACATTGACTCTGTACCGGTACCCCCTGTATATAGCCTCCACATTGACTCTGTACCGGTACCCGCTGTATATAGCCTCCACATTGACTCTGTACCGGTACCCCCTGTATATAGCCTCCACATTGACTCTGTACCGGTACCCCCTGTATATAGCCTCCACATTGACTCTGTACCGGTACCCCCTGTATATAGCCTCCACATTGACTCTGTACCGTAATACCCTGTATATAGCCTCCACATTGACTCTGTACTGTAATACCCTGTATATAGCCTCCACATTGACTCTGTACCGGTACCCCCTGTATATAGCCTCCACATTGACTCTGTTCCGGTACCCCCTGTATATAGCCTCCACATTGACTCTGTACCGGTACCCCCTGTATATAGCCTCCACATTGACTCTGTACCGGTACCCCCTGTATATAGCCTCCACATTGACTCTGTACCGGTACCCCCTGTATATAGCCTCCACATTGACTCTGTACCGGTACCCCCTTTATATAGCCTCCACATTGACTCTGTACCGGTACCCGCTGTATATAGCCTCCACATTGACTCTGTACCGGTACCCCCTGTATATAGCCTCCACATTGACTCTGTACCGGTACCCCCTGTATATAGCCTCCACATTGACTCTGTACCGTAACACCCTGTATATAGCCTCCACATTGACTCTGTACCGTAATACCCTGTATATAGCCTCCACATTGACTCTGCACTGTAATACCCTGTATATAGCCTCCACATTGACTCTGTACCGGTACCCCCTTTATATAGCCTCCACATTGACTCTGTACCGTAACACCCTGTATATTGCCTCCACATTGACTCTGTACCAGTACCCCCTGTATATAGCCTCCACATTGACTCTGTACCGGTACCCCCTGTATATAGCCTCCACATTGACTCTGTACCGGTACCCCCTGTATATAGCCTCCACATTGACTCTGTACCGTTACACCCTGTATATAGCCTCCACATTGACTCTGTACCGTAATACCCTGTATATAGCCTCCACATTGACTCTGTACCGTAATACCCTGTATATAGCCTCCACATTGACTCTGTACCGTAATACCCTGTATATAGCCTCCACATTGACTCTGTACCGGTACCCCCTGTATATAGCCTCCACATTGACTCTGTACCGGTACCCCCTGTATCTAGCCTCCACATTGACTCTGTACCGGTACCCCCTGTATATAGCCTCCACATTGACTCTGTACCGTAACACCCTGTATATAGCCTCCACATTGACTCTGTACCGGTACCCCCTATATATAGCCTCCACATTGACTCTGTACCGGTACCCCCTGTATATAGCCTCCACATTGACTCTGTACCGGTACCCCCTGTATATAGCCTCCACATCGACTCTGTACCGCAACACCCTGTATATACTCTGTACCGGTACTCCCTGTATAGCCTCCTCATCAACTCTGTACCGTAACACCCTGTATATAGCCTCCACATTGACTCTGTACCAGTACCCCCTGTATATAGCCTCCACATTGACTCTGTACCGGTACCCCCTGTATATAGCCTCCACATTGACTCTGTACCGGTACCCCCTGTATATAGCCTCCACATTGACTCTGTACCGTAATACCCTGTATATAGCCTCCACATTGACTCTGTACCGTAATACCCTGTATATAGCCTCCACATTGACTCTGTACCGTAACACCCTGTATATAGCCTCCACATTGACTCTGTACCGGTACCCCCTGTATATAGCCTCCACATTGACTCTGTACCGGTACCCCCTGTATATAGCCTCCACATTGACTCTGTACCGGTACCCCCTGTATATAGCCTCCACATTGACTCTGTACCGTAACACCCTGTATATAGCCTCCACATTGACTCTGTACCGGTACCCCCTGTATATAGCCTCCACATTGACTCTGTACCGGTACCCCCTGTATATAGCCTCCACATTGACTCTGTACCGGTACCCCCTGTATATAGCCTCCACATTGACTCTGTACCGGTACCCCCTGTATATAGCCTCCACATTGACTCTGTACCGGTACCCCCTGTATATAGCCTCCACATCGACTCTGTACCGCAACACCCTGTATATACTCTGTACCGGTACTCCCTGTATAGCCTCCTCATCAACTCTGTACCGTAACACCCTGTATATAGCCTCCACATTGACTCTGTACTGTAATACCCTGTATATAGCCTCCACATTGACTCTGTACCGGTACCCCCTGTATATAGCCTCCACATTGACTCTGTACCGGTACCCCCTGTATATAGCCTCCACATTGACTCTGTACCGGTACCCCCTGTATATAGCCTCCACATTGACTCTGTACCGGTACCCCCTGTATATAGCCTCCACATTGACTCTGTACCGGTACCCCCTGTATATAGCCTCCACATTGACTCTGTACCGGTACCCCCTGTATATAGCCTCCACATTGACTCTGTACCGTAATACCCTGTATATAGCCTCCACATTGACTCTGTACCGTAATACCCTGTATATAGCCTCCACATTGACTCTGTACCGTAACACCCTGTATATAGCCTCCACATTGACTCTGTACCGGTACCCCCTGTATATAGCCTCCACATTGACTCTGTACCGGTACCCCCTGTATATAGCCTCCACATTGACTCTGTACCGGTACCCCCTGTATATAGCCTCCACATTGACTCTGTACCGTAACACCCTGTATATAGCCTCCACATTGACTCTGTACCGGTACCCCCTGTATATAGCCTCCACATTGACTCTGTACCGGTACCCCCTGTATATAGCCTCCACATTGACTCTGTACCGGTACCCCCTGTATATAGCCTCCACATTGACTCTGTACCGGTACCCCCTGTATATAGCCTCCACATTGACTCTGTACCGGTACCCCCTGTATATAGCCTCCACATTGACTCTGTACCGCAACACCCTGTATATACTCTGTACCGGTACTCCCTGTATAGCCTCCTCATCAACTCTGTACCGTAACACCCTGTATATAGCCTCCACATTGACTCTGCACCGTAACACCCTGTATATAGTCTCCACATTGACTCTGTACCGTAACACCCTGTATATAGCCTCCACATTGACTCTGTACCGGTACCCCCTGTATATAGCCTCCACATTGACTCTGTACCGGTACCCCCTGTATATAGCCTCCACATTGACTCTGTACCGGTACCCCCTGTATATAGCCTCCACATTGACTCTGTACCGTAACACCCCTGTATATAGCCTCCACATTGACTCTGTACTGTAACACCCCTGTATATAGCCTCCACATTGACTCTGTACCGTAACACCCTGTATATAGTCTCCACATTGACTCTGTACCGTAATACCCTGTATATAGCCTCCACATTGACTCTGTACCGTAATACCCTGTATATAGCCTCGCTATTGTTATTTTACTGCTGCTGTTTAATCATGCTACTTTTATTTCTTTTTAGGTATTTTTCTTAACTGCATTGTTGGTTAACCTCTAGCGTCGAGCAACCCCGTATCCGGGAGCGTAATCATAGCCTCAAGCTCATTACCATAACGCAACGTTTCCTATTCATGAAAATCGCAAATGAAATAAATATATTGACACACAAGCTTAGCTTTTTGTTAACAACACTGTCATCTCAGATTTTCAAAATATGCTTTAACCAAAGCTACACAAGCATTTGTGTAAGAGTATTGATAGCCTAGCATAGCATTAAGCCTGGCATTCAGCAGGCAACATTTTCACAAAAACAAGAAAAGCATTCAAATGAAAGCATTTACCTTTGAAGAACTTCGGATGTTTTCAATGAGGAGACTCTCAGTTAGATAGCAAATGTTCAGTTTTTCCAAAAATATTATTTGTGTAAGAGAAATAGCTCCGTTTTGTTTATCACGTTTGGCTAAGAAAAAAAAAACGAAAATGCAGTCACTTACAACGCCAAACTTTTTTCCAAATTAGCTCCATAATATCGACAGAAACATGGCAAACGTTGTTTAGAATCAACCCTCAAGGTGTTTTTCACATATCTATTCGATAATCTATCAGTGGTGGCAGCTGGCTTCGCATCAGAAGAAAACGGAAAAATACTGCAGCTGAGGATTACGCAATAATTGTGACGGAGGACACCAAGCGACCACCTGGTAAATGTAGTCTCTTATGGTCAATCTTCCAATGATATGCCTACAAATACGTCACAATGCTGCAGACACCTTGGGGAAAACGTGGAAAAGGTAAGCTGACTCCTAGCTCCTCCACAGCCATATAAGGAGTCATTGCCATGAGGCGGTTTAAAAAAATGCGGCACTTCCTGATTGTATTTTTATCTGGGTTTTTTCTGTAACATCAGTTCTGTGGCACTCACAGACAATATCTTTGCAGTTTTGGAAACGCCAGAGTGTTTTCTTTCCAAAGCTGTCAATTATATGCATAGTCGAGCATCTTTTTGTGACAAAATATCTTGTTTAAAACGGGAACGTTTTTCATCCAAAAATTAAAAGAGCGCCCCCTATATCGAAGAAGTTAAGGGCTTGTAAAGTAAGCTTTTCACTGTAATGTCTACACTTGTTGTGTTCGGCGCATGTGACATACGATTTGGTCTACTGTACAGTATCTAGGGTTAGATCTACTATACAGTACCTGAGCTTTGTGCTAATGTTTACTTGCACATATTATGCAGTGTCTGTATTTCCCATCTGCCCATCTGCCCATTTTCCAGGTCTGTCTGTCTGTCTGTCTGCTTTATGTAACAGAAGAGCGGAGTCCCTGGGCAGCAGGCAGGTTAACAATGACCTCCATGTCACTGTTCATCCTGCTTTGTAGTGGATTGGAGAGGGGAAAAAGATACCGCTAATTCTCCTCTGGGCAGATGGATGGAGCAATATTATTATTCATATTATTGTTATTATTCATGTCATATTATTCTTTTTTTTAATTTATTAATATTCACGTTTTTATTGTTATTATTATTCAGACTACAAAATGTTTTATTAAATGTATATAATAATAAAAAGAGTAAATCAAAAATGAAGGGAAAAAAATAAAAATAATAATTAAGTCTCAAGCAAGGATTACATTTGCGGAATATATCTGAGAAACGAAAGATGATTTAATTACTACGATGTTTGACAATATATTTTCCATGTAATAGGTTTACTTTAGCTGTATTGAAAAGTAAAATGACTGAAGTATGCTGTGACAGTGGCTTTAGTCTCAGTCCCTTCCTCAGTACTATCCTAATGCAGCAGAATAGAAACGGTAGGCTTTATTGCCTTCCTGTTTTTAAAATGGTCTGCTCTCCTCTTGCTCTGTAGAGCAATCTGCTTCTTTATAGCTTTTGTAGTGATTCATATGTTGATGATGTAACGAATATTTGCTGGTCGGTGGTGTGTAATGAGGAGCAACCAGCCACTGCACTTGACGCATTTATGAATTTGCTTATCCCAGTTACTAATAAGCATGAACCCATTAAGAAAATTACTGTAAAAACTGTTAAATCCCTGTGGATTGATGAGGAATTGAAAAATTGTATGGTTGAGAGGAATGAGGCAAAAGGTATTGCAATTAAGTCTGGCAGCCCAACTGATTTGGCAAATGTACTGCAAATTAAGAAGTGATGTGACGAAACTAAATAAAAATAAACCATACTATGAAACAAAGATGAATGATAGTAAAAAGCTTTGGAGCACCTTAAATGACATTTTGGGGGAAAAAAGCCAACTCTGCTCCATCATTCATTGAATCAAATGGTTAATTTATCACAAAACCCACTGATATTGCTAACTACTTTAATTTTTTTTTTCATTGGCAAGATTAACAAATTTAGGGATGACACGCCAGCAACAAACGCTGACACTACACATCCAAGTATATCGGACCAAATTATGGAATACAAGAATTGTACATTTGAGTTCAGTAAAGTCTGTGGAAGAGGTGAAAAAATCATTGTTGTCTATCAACAATGACAAGCCACCGGGGTCTGACAATCTGGGTGGAAAATGACTGAGTATAATAGTGGACGATATTGCCACTCCTATTTGACATATCTTCAATTTAAGCCTTCTAGAGAGCATGTGCCCTCAGGCCTGGAGGGAAGCGAAAGTCATTCCGCTACCTAAGAATAGTAAAGCCCCTTTACTGGCTCAAATAGCCGACCAATCAGCCTGTTACCAACTCTTAGTAAACTTCTGGGGAAAATTGTGTTTTACCAGATACAATGCTAACAGACTTTCAGCACGCATATAGGGAAGGACATTTAACAACTGATGATTGGCTGAGAGAAATTGATGATAAAAAGATTGTGGGGCTGTCTTCAGTGCAGCTTTTGACATTATCGATCATAGTCTGCTAATTGAAAAACGTATGTGTTATGGCTTTACACCCCTTGCTATAATGTGGATAAAGAGTTACCTGTCTAACAGAACACAGAGGGTGTTCTTTAATGGAAGCCTCTCAAACATAATCCAGTTAGAATCAGGAATTCCCCAGGGTAGCTGTTTAGGCCCCTTGCATGTTTCATTCTTTACTAATGACATGCCACTGGCTTTGAGTAAAGCCAGTGTGTCTATGTATAGAGATGACTCAACACTTTACACCTCAGCTACTACAGCGACTGAAATGACTGCAACACTCAACAAAGAGCTGCAGTTACTTTCAGAGTGGGTGGCAAGGAATAAATTAGTTCTAAATATTTCCAAAACTAAAATCATTGTATTTGGGACAAATCATTCAGTAAACCCTAAACCTCAACTAAATCTTGTAATGAATAATGTGGAAATTGAGCAAATTGAGGAGACTAAACTTATTGGATTAACCCTGGATTGTAAACTGTCATGGTCAAAACATATTGATGTACTAGTAGCTAAGATGGGGAGAAGTCTGTCCATAATAAAGCGATGCTCTGCCTTCTTAACAACATTATCAACAAGACAGGTCCTACAGGCCCTAGTTTCTACCTTCTTAATTAACAACACTATCAACAAGGCAGGTCCTACAAGCCCTAGTTTCTACCTTCTTAGCAACACTATCAACAAGACAGGTCCTACAGGCCCTAGTTTCTACTTTCTTAACAACACTATCAACAAGGCAGGTCCTACAGGCCCTAGTTTCTACCTTCTTAACAACACTATCAACAAGGCAGGTCCTACAGGCCCTAGTTTCTACCTTCTTAACAACACTATCAACAAGGCAGGTCCTACAGGCCCTAGTTTCTACCTTCTTAACAACACTATCAACAAGGCAGGTCCTACAGGCCCTAGTTTCTACCTTCTTAATAACACTATCAACAAGTCAGGTCCTACAGGCCCTGGTTTTGTCACACCTGGACTACTTACTGTTCAGTCATGTGGTCAGGTGCCACAAAGAGAGACTTAGGAAAATTGCAATTGACTCAGAACAGGGCAGCACAGCTGGCCCTAAAAGTACACGGAGAGCTAATATTAATGACATGCATGTCAATCTCTCCTGGCTCAAAGTGGAAGAGAGATTGACTACTTGTTTTTGTAAGAAGTGTTGACATGTTGAATGTACAAAGCTGTTTGTTTAATCCACTAGTACACAGGTCAGACACCCATACATATGCCACCAGAGGTCTCTTCACAGTTCCCATGTCCAGAACAGACTATGGGAGGCGCACAGTACTACATAGAGCCATGACTACATGGAACTCTATTCCACAGTACTACATAGAACCATGACTACATGGAACTCTATTCCACATCAGGTAACTGATGCAGCAGTAGAATCAGATTTAAAAACAGGTAAAAATACACCTTATGGAACAGGGGGAAATCACACGTAGTGTGTTGTGAATTCTGCAATGAATTTATTGTAATGTTTAAAAAAATATACAGTGCCTTGCGAAAGTATTCGGCCCCCTTGAACTTTGCGACCTTTTGCCACATTTCAGGCTTCAAACATAAAGATATAAAACTGTATTTTTTTGTGAAGAATCAACAACAAGTGGGACACAATCATGAAGTGGAACGACATTTATTAGATATTTCAAACTTTTTTAACAAATCAAAAACTGAAAAATTGGGCGTGCAAAATTATTCAGCCCCTTTACTTTCAGTGCAGCAAACTCTCTCCAGAAGTTCAGTGAGGATCTCTGAATGATCCAATGTTGACCTAAATGACTAATGATGATAAATACAATCCACCTGTGTGTAATCAAGTCTCCGTATAAATGCACCTGCACTGTGATAGTCTCAGAGGTCCGTTAAAAGCGCAGAGAGCATCATGAAGAACAAGGAACACACCAGGCAGGTCCGAGATACTGTTGTGAAGAAGTTTAAAGCCGGATTTGGATACAAAAAGATTTCCCAAGCTTTAAACATCCCAAGGAGCACTGTGCAAGCGATAATATTGAAATGGAAGGAGTATCAGACCACTGCAAATCTACCAAGACCTGGCCGTCCCTCTAAACTTTCAGCTCATACAAGGAGAAGACTGATCAGAGATGCAGCCAAGAGGCCCATGATCACTCTGAATGAACTGCAGAGATCTACAGCTGAGGTGGGAGACTCTGTCCATAGGACAACAATCAGTCGTATATTGCACAAATCTGGCCTTTATGGAAGAGTGGCAAGAAGAAAGCCATTTCTCAAAGATATCCATAAAAAGTGTTGTTTAAAGTTTGCCACAAGCCACCTGGGAGACACACCAAACATGTGGAAGAAGGTGCTCTGGTCAGATGAAACCAAAATTGAACTTTTTGGCAACAATGCAAAACGTTATGTTTGGCGTAAAAGCAACACAGCTCATCACCCTGAACACACCATCCCCACTGTCAAACATGGTGGTGGCAGCATCATGGTTTGGGCCTGCTTTTCTTCAGCAGGGACAGGGAAGATGGTTAAAATTGATGGGAAGATGGATGGAGCCAAATACAGGACCATTCTGGAAGAAAACCTGATGGAGTCTGCAAAAGACCTGAGACTGGGATGGAGATTTGTCTTCCAACAAGACAATGATCCAAAACATAAAGCAAAATCTACAATGGAATGGTTCAAAAATAAACATATCCAGGTGTTAGAATGGCCAAGTCAAAGTCCAGACCTGAATCCAATCGAGAATCTGTGGAAAGAACTGAAAACTGCTGTTCACAAATGCTCTCCATCCAACCTCACTGAGCTCGAGCTGTTTTGCAAGGAGGAATGGGAAAAAATGTCAGTCTCTCGATGTGCAAAACTGATAGAGACATACCCCAAGCGACTTACAGCTGTAATCGCAGCAAAAGGTGGCGCTACAAAGTATTAACTTAAGGGGGCTGAATAATTTTGCACGCCCAATTTTTCAGTTTTTGATTTGTTAAAAAAGTTTGAAATATCCAATAAATGTCGTTCCACTTCATGATTGTGTCCCACTTGTTGTTGTTTCTTCACAAAAAAATACAGTTTTATATCTTTATGTTTGAAGCCTGAAATGTGGCAAAAGGTCGCAAAGTTCAAGGGGGCCGAATACTTTCGCAAGGCACTGTATAAAATGCCTACGTTTTGTCGAACACCAGGAAGAGTTGTGGGGATCCATAATAAATACAAATACCTATCAGATTCCAACACCTATTAGTTACTGCAGACCATATTTGATACAGGAAGTCAATGTAGCCTACTGTTTCTAGCCTAGCCTTACTACTGCTAGGGTCAGGCAGCCTGGATACCATGGTAACAGCAGGGGACTTTGACCACTCTCCTCTTGTTCTGTTGAGCAATCTGATTTCTTTTGAGCTGCTTACCTATCGTATTATCAGATTCCAACACCTATCAGTTACTATATGAAAGAGATCCCACCAATCCCTTGTCATCTCTTTTAATGTGACGGTAGTAAAGTGTTTATCTATTGGCTAGCAGTGGGACAGACACATGCTGTAAACTGAATGTTCAGGTTGTGGCTGATGCTTTGATTTACATTGGAATGTGTTTGATGCTCAGTGGTGACAGAAATAGACTCGTCCTCGTGACATTTGAAAAAGCCCTGTATACAGATGAAACAGTAGTCAAACAAATAGCATATCAGTATTAAAGTGTTATTGACGTTGCTGAAAAATGTAGGGTTTAAACAGTTCAACAGTGTTTGTCTCTCTGACCTGTCCTTTGTTGCTGTCTAACCTGTCCTGTCTTGTTCTCTGAGCTGTCCTGTCATGCTTTCTGAGCTGTCCTGTCATGCTTTCTGAGCTGTCCTGTCTGGGTCTCTGTCCTGTCTGGGTCTCTGTCCTGTCTGGGTCTCTGTCCTGTCTGGGTCTCTGTCCTGTCTTGTTCTGTGACCTGTCTTGTTCTGTGACCTGTCTTGTTCTGTGACCTGTCTTGTTCTGTGTCCTGCCCTGTCTTGTTCTGTGACCTGTCTTGCTTTATGACCTGTCCTGTCTTGATCTCTGAGCTGACCTGTCTTGTTCTCTGAGCTGACCTGTGTTGCTGTCTGACCTGTCTTGTTCTCTGAGCTGACCTGTCTTGTTCTGTGACCTGTCTTGTTTTGTGACCTGTTTTCTCTTGCTTTATGACCTGTCCTGTCTTGTTCTCTGAGCTGACCTGTCTTGTTCTCTGAGCTGACCTGTCTTGTTCTCTGAGCTGACCTGTCTTGTTCTCTGCGCTGACCTGTCTTGTTCTCTGCGCTGACCTGTCTTGTTCTCTGCGCTGACCTGTCTTGTTCTCTGCGCTGACCTGTGTTGCTGTCTGACCTGTCCTGTTCTCTAACCTGTCCTGTCTTGTTCTTTGTCCTGTCTTGCAACATTGCCCTAAAAAAATTGTGTTTTATAGGCGTTAGATGTCGTTCTGATAGTGTTGCTGTTTCTCTGTCCTGCAGGGATCAGGATCTGGCTGAGGCCCTGGACTCTGGAGGCTCTGACCTGGAGCTAGAGATGGACATACAGGGGGAGCTGGGGTTGGGGGGAGGGCTGGGGCTGGATGGGGAAGAGGCCGGGGAGGTTATTCGAGTCCAGGAGCTACCAGCCCAGCAGAGAGCCAAGCTGTGGAAGGTGAGCGAGGTCAGGGTTCGTGGGTTCGGCCTACCGTAACAGAGGGGGAGGAATTAGACTAGGGATAGAATGGGAGGGGGTCAGAGGGTGAGGGGGTGGGGGTGGTCAGGGTGAGGGACTAGGGAGGGGGTGGGACTTGATTTTATATATTTTTTTCCTGTAAAGCACGTTGAGTTGCTTTCCATGTCTGAAATGTGCTGTATAAATAAAGCTTGATTTGATTTGATTAGGGATGAGATGGGACTAGGAATGGGGTGGGACTAAGGAAGGGGATGGGGGGTCAGAGGGTGAGGGACTAGGGAAGGAGTGTGACTAGGGAGGGGGTGGGGGGTCAGAGGGTGAGGGACCAGGGAGGGGGGGTGCAACTAGGGAGGGGGTTGGGGAGGTCAGAGGGTGAGGGAGGGGGGGGGGGGGGGTCAGAGGGTGAGGGACTAGGTAGAGAGGGTCAGAGGGTGAGTGTCCAGGGAGGGGGTGAGGGACTAGGGAGGGGGGTAGAGGGGTCAGAGGGTGAGGGAGGGGGGTCAGAGGGTGAGGGACTAGGGAGGGGTGTAGAAGGATCAGAGGGTGAGGGTCCAGGGAGGGGGGGTCGGAGGGTGAGGGACTAGGGAGGGGGGGTCAGAGGGTGAGGGACTAGTGAAGGGGGGTCGGAGGGTGAGGGAGGGACTAGGGAAGGGGTGTGACTAGGGAGGGGTCAGAGGGTGAGGGACTAGGTAGGGAGGGTCAGAGGGTGAGGGACTAGGGAGGGGGGACATCTCTAATCTGTTTAGCTGATAATTGGTTTGTTGACCCCCAACGTTAGCAGACACCACTCCACTGTTGATTAGCTGCTCAATGAGGAGAACAGAAGACTAGCATAGCATATCTCATAGCTAGAGCCAGGAGGTTTACCTGACTGGGAACAACTCTGAGCCATCAGTGGTTCTCAGTAGTTTCCCAGTCTGTCTCCTCCTGTGTTTTGGGGTAACTGTCAGCTACCAACTGACGATCTGGTCCTGTCTGTCAGCTCCCAACTGACGATCTGGTCCCGTCTGTCAGCTCCCAACTGACGATCTGGTCCCGTCTGTCAGCTACCAACTGACGATCTGGTCCCGTCTGTCAGCTACCAACTGACGATCTGGTCCTGTCTGTCAGCTACTAACTAGTTGGTGTGTTTTGTCAGATTGCGCTGAATGTGGCAGGTAAAGGAGACAGTCTGTCCTCGTGGGATGGAGTCCTGGATCTTCCAGAACAGAACCTTATACACACCCGCTGCCAGCAGCTCATTGGTGAGTGACTGTTACATACAGTATCTATGTTATATATACAGTACCAGTCAAAGGTTTGGACACACCGACTCATTCATGGTCCAGGGATGTTACTATTTTCTACATTGTAGAATAATATTGAAGACATCAAAACTATTAAATACATATGGAATCATGTAGTAACCAAAAAAGTGTTAAACAAATCAAAATATATTTCAGATTCTTCAAAATAGCCACCCGTTGCCTTGATAACAGCTTTGCACACGCTTGGCATTCTCTCAACCAGCTTTACCTGGAATACTTTTCCAACAGTCTTGAAGGAGTTCCCACATATGCTGAGCACATGTTTTCTGCGGTTCAACTCACCCCAAGCCATCTCAATTGGGTTGAGGTTTGGTGATTGTGGAGGCCAGGTCATCTAATGCAGCACACCATCACTCTCCTTCTTGGTCAAATAGCCCTTACACAGCCTGGAGGTGTGTTGGTTCATTGTCCTGTCAAAAAACAAATGATAGTCCCACTAAGCGCAAACCAGATGGGATGGTGTATCGCTGCAGAATGCTGTGGTACCCATGCTGGTTAAGTGTGCCTTGAATTGTAAATAAATCACTGACCGTGTCACCAGCAAAGCACCATCACACCTCCTCCTCCATGCTTCACGGGGGGAACCACACATGCAGAGATCATCTGTTCGCCTACTCCGCGTCTCACAAAGACACAGCGGTTGGAACCAAAAATCTAAAACTTGGACTCATCGGACCAAAGGACAGATTTCCACTGGTCTAATATCCATTGCTCGTGTTTCTTGGCCCAAGCATGTCTCTTTTTATTGGTGTCCTTTAGTAGTGGTTTCTATGCAGCAATTTGACTATGAAGGCCTGATTCATGCAGTCTCCTCTGAACAGTTGATGATGAGATGTGTCTGTTACTTGAACTCTGCAAAGTATTTATTTAAGTGAAATAAGCGATAAAATTAACAGTAAACATTACACTCACAGAGTTCCAAAAGAATAAAGACATTTCAAATGTCATATTATGTCTATATACAGTGTTGTAATGATGTGCAAATGGTTAAAGTACAACAGGGAAAATAAATAAGCATAAATATGGATTGTATTTACAATGTTGTTTGTTCTTCACTGGTTGCCCTTTTTTTGTGGCGATAGGTCACACATCTTGCTGCTGTGATGGCACACTGTGGTATTTCACCCAGTAGATATGGAAGTTTATCAAAAACGGGTTGTTTTCAAATTCATTGTGGATCTGTGAAATATGTCTCTCTAATATGGTCATACATTTGGCAGGAGGTTAGGAAGTGCATCTCAGTTTCCACCTCATTTTGTGGGCAGTGAGCACATAGCCTGTCTTCTCTTGAGAGCCAGGTCTGCCTACAGGTCTGCCTTTCTCAATTGCAAGTCTATGCTCACTGAGTCTGTACATAGTCAAAACTTTCCTTAATATTGGGTCAGTCACAATGGTCAGGTATGGTTTGCTCTTTTTTTGTGATTATTTTCAGTGTGTCAAATACTGACCTTGTTGTTTTCTCATGATTTGGTTGGATCTAAATGTGTTCCTGTCCTGGGGGTCTGTTTGTGTTTGGGAACAGAGTCCCAGGACAAGCTTGCTTAGGGATCTCTTCTCCAGGTTCATCTCTCTGTGGGTGGGAATCACTTCCTTTTAGGTGGTTGTAGAATTTAGTGGCTCTTTTCTGGATTTTGATCATTTTGACTGTCGTTTCTCTTTGCTTATTTGAGCTGTTCTTGCCATAATATGGACTTGGTATTTTACCAAATAGGGCTATCTTCTGTATACCACCCCTACCTTGTCACAACACAACTGATTGGCTCAAACGCATAAAGAAGCAAAGAAATTCCACAAATTAACTTTGAAGAAGGCACACCTGTTAATTGAAATGTATTCCAGGTGACTACCTCATGAAGCTGGTTGAGAGAATGCAAAGAGTGTGCATCAAGGCAAAGGGTGGCTACTTTGAAGAATCTCAAATATAAAATATATTTAGATTTGTTTAGCACTTTTTTTGGTTACTACATGATTCCATATGTGTTATTTCATAGTTTTGATGTCTTTACTATTATTCTACAATGTAGAAAATAGTAAAAAATAAAGAAAAACCCTGTAATGAGTAAGTGTCCAAACCTTTGATTGGTACTGTATATACTGTGCCTACGAAAAGTATTCAGACCCCTTGACTTTTTGCACATTTTGTTACATTACAGCCTTATTCTAAAATTGATTAAATCGTTTTTTCCCCCTCATCAATCTACACACAATACCACATAATGACAAAGCAAAAACTATATATATTTTTTTTTACATTTTTGCTAAATTCTAATAAATAAATATAACATTTTACGTAAGTATTCAGAACCTTTTTACTCAGTACTTTGTTGAAGCACTTTTGGCAGCGATTACAGCCATGAGTCTTCTTGGGTATGACGCTTCAAGCTTGGCACACCTGTATTTGGGGAGTTTCTCCCATTCTTCTCTGAAGATCCTCTCAAACTCCGTCAGGTTGGATGGGGAGCGTCGCTGCACAGCTATTTTCAGGTCTCATGTGAATCCAGAGCATCCCAAACATGCTCAATGAGTGACATGTCTGGTGAGTATGCAAGCCATGGAAGAACTGGGACATTTTCAGCTTCCAGGAAATGTGTACAGATCCTTGTGTGACATGGTGCAGTGCATTATCATGCTGAAACATGAGGTGATGGCGGTGGATGAATGGTACAAAAATGGGCCTCAGGATCTCGTCACGGTATCTCGGTGCATTCAAATTGCCATTGATAAAATGCAATTGTGTTTGTTGTCTTTAGCTTATGCCTGCCCATACCATAACCCCCCCCCCCCCCCCCCCCCCCCCCACCACCATGGTGCACTCTGTTCACAACGTTGACATCAGCAAACTGCCCGCCCACACGACGCCTGCGATTGTGAGGCAGATGTACTGCCAAATTCTCTAAAATTACGTTGGAGGCGGCTTGTGCTAGAGAAATTAACATTAGATTCTCTTGCAACTGCTCTGGAGGATATTCTTGCAGTCAGCATGCCAATTGCACGCTCCCTCAAAACGAGACATCTGTGGCATTGTTTAATCAGCTTCTTGATATATCACATCTGTCAGGTGGATGGATTGTCTTGGAAAAGGAGAAATGCTCACTAACAGGGATGTAAACAAATTTGTGCACATTTGAAATAAGCTTTTTGTGCGTATGGAACATTTCTGGCATCTTTTATTTCAGCTCATGAAACATGGGACCAACACTTTACTTTTTTGTTCAGTGTATATTATATTCTACCTGCCCTGCTCAAGACAATTCATAGGATGGATAATTCTTTGTCTTGCATAGCT